>NW_027307865.1:0-300000 GCF_047496885.1 Scyliorhinus torazame
AGAGCCCGGCTTCGGTTCCTCTGGGACAATCGACTGCACGGGGTCGCTGCGGAGATCTGGAGTCTCCCGATGGCGGAGGGCGGTCAGGCGCTGGTGTGCCTCCGCACCCAGACTGCCACTTTCCACCCTCAGACTCTGCAGCGTTACCTGTACGCTGAGCCTCCTCCACGGTGGGGCCCTGGCGACGGATTTCTCCCCCCAGGGGCTCGGCCTGAACTACGACGTGCGGCTCCTGTCTGTGGACCAGCAGGGTCTTCGGAACTCTCTGTTGGCGCTGCCCGTCTTGTACCAGGACCTCCTCAAAGTCTGGAACACGGTCTCCAGGCGCCGCAGCTCTCCCCCGTCAGGAGTGGCGGCTGTCGTAAGGGAGGCGCTGCTCAGGAATCCGCACCTCCGCCAATCTCCATTCGGGTGGCTGGCGGAGCGGAGGGCGGTGGGTGCCGTGGGCAGGGCTGGGTGGGGGAGGGCGGTGGGTGCCGTGGGAAGGGCTGGGTGGCGGAGGGCCGGGCTGTGGGTGCCGTGGGCAGGGCTGGGTGGCGGAGGTCCGGGCTGTGGGTGCCGTGGGCAGGGCTGGGTGGGGAGGGCGGTGGGTGCCGTGGGCAGGGCTGGGTGGGGAGGGCGGTGGGTGCCGTGGGCAGGGCTGGGTGGCGGAGGGCGGTGGGTGCCGTGGGCAGGGCTGGGTGGGGGAGGGCTGTGGGTGCCGTGGGAAGGGCTGGGTGGCGGAGGGCCGGGCTGTGGGTGCCGTGGAAAGGGCTGGGTGGGGGAGGGCCGGGCTGTGGGTGCCGTGGGAAGGGCTGGGTGGCGGAGGGCTGTGGGTGCCGTGGGAAGGGCTGGGTGGCGGAGGGCTGTGGGTGCCGTGGGAAGGGCTGGGTGGCGGAGGGCTGTGGGTGCCGTGGGAAGGGCTGGGTGGCGGAGGGCTGTGGGTGCCGTGGGCAGGGCTGGGTGGCGGAGGGCTGTGGGTGCCGTGGGAAGGGCTGGGTGGCGGAGGGCTGTGGGTGCCGTGGGAAGGGCTGGGTGGCGGAGGGCTGTGGGTGCCGTGGGCAGGGCTGGATGGCAGAGGGCCGGGCTGTGGGTGCCGTGGGAAGGGCTGGGTGGCGGAGGGCGGTGGGTGCCGTGGGCAGGGCTGGATGGCAGAGGTCCGGGCTGTGGGTGCCGTGGGAAGGGCTGGGTGGCGGAGGGCTGTGGGTGCCGTGGGAAGGGCTGGGTGGCGGAGGGCTGTGGGTGCCGTGGGAAGGGCTGGGTGGCGGAGGGCCGGGCTGTGGGTGCCGTGGGCAGGGCTGGGTGACGGAGGGCTGTGGGTGCCGTGGGAAGGGCTGGGTGGCGGAGCGGAGGGCGGTGGGTGCCGTGGGCAGGGCTGGGTGGCGGAGGGCTGTGGGTGCCGACAGAAGGGCTGGGTGGGGAGGGCTGTGGGTGCCGTGGGCAGGGCTGGGTGGCGGAGGGTTGTGGGTGCCGTGGGCAGGGCTGGGTGGGGAGGGCTGTGGGTGCCGTGGGCAGGGCTGGGTGGCGAAGGGCTGGGCTGTGGGTGCCGTGGGCAGGGCTGGGTGGCGAAGGGCTGGGCTGTGGGTGCCGTGGGAAGGGCTGGGTGGCGGAGGGCCGGGCTGTGGGTGCCGTGGGAAGGGCTGGGTGGCGGAGGGCCGGGCTGTGGGTGCCGTGGGAAGGGCTGGGTGGGGGAGGGCTGTGGGTGCCGTGGGAAGGGCTGGGTGGGGGAGGGCTGTGGGTGCCGTGGGAAGGGCTGGGTGGCGAAGGGCTGGGCTGTGGGTGCCGTGGGAAGGGCTGGGTGGCGAAGGGCTGGGCTGTGGGTGCCGTGGGAAGGGCTGGGTGGCGGAGGGCCGGGCTGTGGGTGCCGTGGGAAGGGCTGGGTGGGGAGGGCTGTGGGTGCCGTGGGAAGGGCTGGGTGGCGGAGGGCCGGGCTGTGGGTGCCGTGGGAAGGGCTGGGTGGGGGAGGGCTGTGGGTGCCGTGGGAAGGGCTGGGTGGGGGAGGGCTGTGGGTGCCTTGGGAAGGGCTGGGTGGCGGAGGGCCGGGCTGTGGGTGCCGTGGGAAGGGCTGGGTGGCGGAGGGCTGGGCTGTGGGTGCCGGGGGAAGGGCTGGGTGGCGGAGGGCCGGGCTGTGGGTGCCGTGGGAAGGGCTGGGTGGGGGAGGGCTGTGGGTGCCGTGGGAAGGGCTGGGTGGGGAGGGCTGTGGGTGCCGTGGGAAGGGCTGGGTGGCGGAGGGCTGTGGGTGCCGTGGGCAGTGCTGGGTGGCGGAGGGCTGTGGGTGCCGTGGGAAGGGCTGGGTGGCGGAGGGCTGTGCGTGCCGTGGGCAGGGCTGGGTGGCGGAGGGCCGGGCTGTGGGTGCCGTGGGAAGGGCTGGGTGGCGGAGGGCCGGGCTGTGGGTGCCGTGGGAAGGGCTGGGTGGCGGAGGGCTGTGGGTGCCGTGGGCAGGGCTGGGTGGCGGAGGGCCGGGCTGTGGGTGCCGTGGGCAGGGCTGGGTGGGGGAGGGCTGTGGGTGCCGTGGGAAGGGCTGGGTGGCGGAGGGCTGTGGGTGCCGTGGGAAGGGCTGGGTGGGGGAGGGCCGGGCTGTGGGTGCCGTGGGCAGGGCTGGGTGGCGGAGGGCTGTGGGTGCCGTGGGCAGGGCTGGGTGGGAAGGGCTGTGGGTGCCGTGGGAAGGGCTGGGTGGCGGAGGGCCGGGCTGTGGGTGCCGTGGGCAGGGCTGGGTGGCGGAGGGCTGTGGGTGCCGTGGGCAGGGCTGGGTGGCGGAGGGCTGTGGGTGCCGTGGGAAGGGCTGGGTGGCGGAGGGCTGTGGGTGCCGTGGGAAGGGCTGGGTGGCGGCCGGGGGTCCCTGGAGCGGGGGCAGGCGCTGCCCACGGGCACACTCGAAGCTTTCCGGGCTGGCTGGGCCCCGCAGGGGGTGGGCTGCCGGACCGACCCCTATTCTCACACTTTCATTGGGCGGGTATTGGGTGAGGTTTGGTCTCTTTTCCTGTTCTGTTGGGGCTGTGCTCCACCCGCGGTTTGGGGCACTCCCCACATTTTGTTTTGTCCATCAGTTACTTCTGGTCTGTTTTGCTTTGTTGTGTCCCAGCTCCAGGCCGATGCCAGCGGCGGGCGCTGCCTCACCCTGCCCGCGGGAAGAGCGGGCAGGACAGGCAATCTCAGGGAAAACAGATCCAAATAAACATTATATACACATCAAATAAACAGCACCATCAAACTGTCCGACCCGAGACAATGCTGCTGGGGGAGGGGGACCGCGGCTGCTGGGGGAGGGGGACCGCGGCTGCTGGGGGAGGGGGACCGCGGCTGCTGGGGGAGGGGGGCCCCGGCTGCTGGGGGAGGGGGACCGCGGCTGCTGGGGGAGGGGGACCGCGGCTGCTGGGGGAGGTGGACCCCGGCTGCTGGGGGAGGGGGGCCGCGGCTGCTGGGGGAGGGGGATCGCGGCTGCTGGGGGAGGTGGACCCCGGCTGCTGGGGGAGGGGGACCGCGGCTGCTGGGGGAGGGGGACCGCGGCTGCTGGGGGAGGTGGACCCCGGCTGCTGGGGGAGGGGGGACCGCGGCTGCTGGGGGAGGGGGACCGCGGCTGCTGGGGGAGGGGGACCGCGGCTGCTGGGGAGGGGGACCGCGGCTGCTGGGGGAGGGGGACCGCGGCTGCTGGGGGAGGGGGACCGCGGCTGCTGGGGGAGGGGGACCGCGGCTGCTGGGGGAGGGGGACCGCAGCTGCTGGGGGAGGGGGACCGCGGCTGCTGGGGGAGGTGGACCCCGGCTGCTGGGGGAGGGGGACCGCGGCTGCTGGGGGAGGGGGACCGCGGCTGCTGGGGGAGGGGGACCGCGGCTGCTGGGGGAGGGGGACCGCGGCTGCTGGGGGAGGGGGACCGCGGCTGCTGGGGGAGGGGAGGGGGACCGCGGCTGCTGGGGGACCGCGGTGGCTGGGGGAGGGGGACCGCGGCTGCTGGGGGAGGGGGACCGCGGCTGCTGGGGGAGGGGAGGGGGACCGCGGCTGCTGGGGGAGGGGGACCGCGGCTGCTGGGGGAGGGGGACCGCGGCTGCTGGGGGAGGGGGACCGCGGCTGCTGGGGAGGGGAACCGCGGCTGCTGGGGGAGGGGGACCGCGGCTACTGGGGAGGGGGACCGCGGCTGCTGGGGGAGGGGGACCGCGGCTGCTGGCGGAGGGGGACCGCGGCTGCTGGGGAGGGGGACCGCGGCTGCTGGGGACGGGGACCGCGGCTGCTGGGGAGGGGGACCGCGGCTGCTGGGGGAGGGGAGGGGGACCGCGGCTGCTGGGGGAGGGGGACGCGGCTGCTGGGGGAGGGGGACCGCGGCTGCTGGGGGAGGGGGACCGCGGCTGCTGGGGAGGGGAACCGCGGCTGCTGGGGGAGGGGGACCGCGGCTACTGGGGAGGGGGACCGCGGCTGCTGGGGGAGGGGGACCGCGGCTGCTGGGGGAGGGGGACCGCGGCTGCTGGGGAGGGGGACCGCGGCTGCTGGGGAGGGGGACCGCGGCTGCTGGGGAGGGGGACCGCGGCTGCTGGGGGGGGGACCGCGGCTGCTGGGGGAGGGGGACCGCGGCTGCTGGGGGAGGGGGACCGCGGCTGCTGGGGGAGGGGGACCGCGGCTGCTGGGGGAGGGGGGCCGTGGCTGCTGGGGGAGGGGGGCCGCGGCTGCTGGGGGAGGGGGACCGCGGCTGCTGGGGGAGGGGGACCGCGGCTGCTGGGGAGGGGAACCGCGGCTGCTGGGGGAGGGGGACCGCGGCTGCTGGGGGAGGGGGGCCGCAGCTGCTGGGGAGGGGGACCGCGGCTGCTGGGGGACCGCGGCTGCTGGGGAGGGGGACCGCGGCTGCTGGGGGAGGGGGACCGCGGCTGCTGGGGGAGGGGGACCGCGGCTGCTGGGGGAGGGAGACCGCGGCTGCTGGGGGAGGGGGACCGCAGCTGCTGGGGGAGGGGGACCGCGGCTGCTGGGGGAGGGGGACCGCGGCTGCTGGGGGAGGGGGACCGCGGCTGCTGGGGGAGGGGGGCCGCGGCTGCTGGGGGAGGGGGACTGCGGCTGCCGGGGAAGGGGCACCGCGGCTGCTGGGGGAGGGGGACCGCGGCTGCTGGGGGGGGGCCGCGGCTGCTGGGGGAGGGGAACCGCGGCTGCTGGGGAGGGGGACCGCGGCTGCTGGGGGAGGGGGACCGCAGCTGCTGGGGGAGGGGGACCGCGGCTGCTGGGGAGGGGGAGGGAGACCGCGGCTGCTGGGGGAGGGGAGGGGGACCGCGGCTGCTGGGGGAGTGGGACTGCGGCTGCTGGGGGAGGGGGACCGCGGCTGCTGGGGGAGGGGGACCGCGGCTGCTGGGGGAGGGGGACCGCGGCTGCTGGGGGAGGGGGACCGCGGCTGCTGGGGGAGGGGGACCGCGGCTGCTGGGGGAGGGGGACCGCGGCTGCTGGGGGAGTGTGAGGGGGACCGTGGCTGCTGGGGGAGGGGGACCGCGGCTGCTGGGGGAGGGGGACCGCGGCTGCTGGGGGAGGGGGACCGCGGCTGCTGGGGGAGGGGGACCGCGGCTGCTGGGGGAGGGGGACCGCGGCTGCTGGGGGAGGGGGACCGCGGCTGCTGGGGGAGGGGGACCGCGGCTGCTGGGGAGGGGGACCGCGGCTGCTGGGGGAGGGGGACCGCGGCTGCTGGGGGAGGGGGACCGCGGCTGCTGGGGAGGGGGACCGCGGCTGCTGGGGGAGGGGGACCGCGGCTGCTGGGGGAGGAGGACCGCGGCTGCTGGGGGAGGGGGACCGCGGCTGCTGGGGTAGGGGGACCGCGGCTGCTGGGGAGGGGGACCGCGGCTGCTGGGGGAGGGGGACCGCGGCTGCTGGGGAGGGGGACCGCGGCTGCTGGGGGAGCGGGACCGCGGCTGCTGGGGGAGGGGGACCGCGGCTGCTGGGGAAGGCGGACCGCGGCTGCTGGGGGAGGGGGACCGCGGCTGCTGGGGGAGGAGGACCGCGGCTGCTGGGGGAGGGGGACCGCGGCTGCTGGGTGGGGGGACCGCGGCTGCTGGGGGAGGGGGACCGCCGCTGCTGGGGGAGGGGGACCGCGGCTGCTGGGGGAGGGGGACCGCGGCTGCTGGGGGAGGGGGACCGCGGCTGCTGGGGGGAGGGGGACCGCGGCTGCTGGGGGGGGGACCGCGGCTGCTGGGGGAGGGGGACCGCGGCTGCTGGGTGGGGGGACCGCGGCTGCTGGGGGAGGGGGACCGCCGCTGCTGGGGAGGGGGACCGCGGCTGCTGGGGGAGGGGGACCACGGCTGCTGGGGGAGGGGGACCGCGGCTCCTGGGGAGGGGGACCGCGGCTGCTGGGGAGGGGGACCGCGGCTGCTGGGGGAGGGGGACCGCGGCTGCTGGGGAGGGGGACCGCGGCTGCTGGGGAGGGGGACCGCGGCTGCTGGGGGAAGGGGACCGCGGCTGCTGGGGGAGGGGGACCGCGGCTGCTGGGGGAGGGGAGGGGGACCGCGGCTGCTGGGGGAGAGGGACCGCGGCTGCTGGGGGAGGGGGCCGCGGCTGCTGGGGAGGGGGACCGCGGCTGCTGGGGGAGGGGGCCGCGGCTGCTGGGGGAGGGGGACCGCGGCTGCTGGAGGAGAGGGAGGGGGACCCGCGGCTGCTGGGGGAGGGGGACCGCAGCTGCTAGGGGAGGGGGAACGCGGCTGCTGGAGGAGGGGGAGGGGGACCGCGGCTGCTGGGGGAGGGGAGGGGGACCGCGGCTGCTGGGGAGGGGGACCGCGGCTGCTGGGGAGGGGGACCGCGGCTGCTGGGGAGGGGGACCGCGGCTGCTGGGGAGGGGGACCGCGGCTGCTGGGGAGGGGGGCCGCGGCTGCTGGGGAGGGGGACCGCGGCTGCTGGAGGAGGGGGAGGGTGACCGCGGCTGCTGGGGGAGGGGAGGGGGACCGTGGCTGCTGGGGGAGGGGGACCGCGGCTGCTGGGGGAGGGGGACCGCGGCTGCTGGGGGAGGGCGAGGGGGACCGCGGCTGCTGGGGCGGTGGAGGGGGACCGCGGCTGCTGGGCGAGGGGGAGGGGGACCGCGGCTGCTGGGGGAGGGGGAGGGGGACCGTGGCTGCTGGGGGAGGAAGAGGGGACCGTGGCTGCTGGGGGAGAGGGGGAGGGGGACCGAGGCTGCTGGGGAGGGGGAGGGGGACCGTGGCTGCTGGGGGAGGAAGAGGGGACCGTGGCTGCTGGGGGAGAGGGGGAGGGGGACCGCGTCTGCTGGGTGAGGGGGACCGCGGTTGCTGGGGGAGGGGGAGGGGGACTGCGCTGCTGGGGGAGGGGAGGGGGACCGCGGCTGCTGGGGGAGGGGAGGGGGACCGCGGCTGCTGGGGGTTAGGAGGGGGACCGCGGCTGCTGGGGGACGGGGGAGGGATCGCGGCTGCTGGGGAGAGGGAAGGGGGAACGCGGCTGCTGGGGGAGAGGGGGACAGCGGCTGCTGGGGGAGGGTGGAGGGATCGTGGCTGCTGGGGGAGGGGGGCAGGGATCGTGGCTGCTGGGGGAGGGGGGGACGGCGGCTGCTGGGGAGGGGGACCGCGGCTGCTGGGGGAGGGGGACCGCGGCTGCTGGTGGAGGGGGAGGGGGACCGCGGCTGCTGGGGGAGGGGGAGGGGAGGGGGACCGCGGCTGCTGGGCAAGGGGAGGGGGACCGCGGCTGCTGGGGAGGGGGAGGGAGACCGCGGCTGCTGGGGGAGGGGTAGGGGGACCGCGTCTGCTGGGGGTGTGAGGGGGACCGTGGCTGCTGGGGGAGGGGTACCGCGGCTGCTGGGGGAGGGGGCCCGCGGCTGCTGGGGGGGGGGACCTCGGCTGCTGGGGGAAGGGGGAGGGATCGTGGCTGCAGGGGAAGGGGAGGGGGAACGCGGCTGCTGGGGGGGAGGGGGACAGCGGCTGCTGGGGGGGGGACCTCGGCTGCTGGGGGAAGGGGGAGGGACCGTGGCTGCTGGGGGAGGGGAGGGTGACCGCGGCTGCTGGGGGAGGGATCGTGGCTGCTGGGGGAGGGGAGGGTGACCGCGGCTGCTGGGGGATCGTGGCTGCTGGGGGAGGGGGGGACGGCGGCTGCTGGGGGAGGGGGATCGCGGCTGCTGGGGAATGGGGAGTGATCGCGGCTGCTGGGGAGGGGGACCACAGTTGCTGGGGAGGTGGAGGGGGACTGCGGCTGCTGGGGGACTGGGGAGGGGGGGCGCGGCTGCTGGGGGAGGGGGAGGGTGACCGCGGCTGCTTGGGGAGGGGGTGAGGGGGTGAGGGTGAGGGGGGCCGCGGCTGCTGGGGGAGGGGCAGCGGGGATGTTGGGGGAAGGGGTGAGGGGGTGAGGGGGGGGCGCGGCTGCTGGGGGAGGGGGGAGGGTGACTGCGGCTGCTTGGGGAGGGGGTGAGGGGGTGAGGGTGAGGGGGGCCACGGCTGCTGTGGGAGGGGGAGCGGGGCTGCGGCTGCTGCGGGAGTGTGGTACATTGGCGAGACCATGCAGACGCTGCAACAACGAATGAACGGACATCGCGCGACAATCACCAGGCAGGAATGTTCCCTTCCAGTCGGGGAACACTTCAGCAGTCAAGGGCATTCAGCCTCTGATCTCCGGGTAAGCGTTCTCCAAGGCGGCCTTCAGGACGCGCAACAACACAGAATCGCAGAGCAGAAGCTTATAGCCAAGTTCCGCACACATGAGTGCGGCCTCAACCGGGACCTGGGATTCATGTCGCATTACATTCATCACCCACCATCTGGCCTGCGAAATCCTACCAACTGTCCTGGCTTGGTACAATTCACACCTCTTTAACCTGGGGTTACCCCATCTCTGGATCTGTAAAGATTTAATCACCTGCTAATGCTCGCATTCCTAGCATTGTTTGGCATCTTTGAATTTGTCTATATATGTGTTTCTGGAACAGACCTCTTCATTCACCTGAGGAAGGAGCAGCGCTCCGAAAGCTAGTGACATCGAAACAAACCTGTTGGACTTTAACCTGGTGTTGTAAGACTTCGTATTATTTACAGTGGTCACTGTGTAGTATATCATTATTTACAACAGTCCCTGGGTAGTATGACTTTATTTACAGTGGTCCCTCGGCAGTATAGCTTTATTTACAGTGATCCCTGGAAGTATATCATTATTTACTGTGGTCTCTGATTAGAATATCATTATTTACAGTGGGCACTGTGCAGTGTCTTATTTAAAGTGGTTCCCGCGTTGTTTATCATTATTTACAAAGCTCTCTGGGTGGTATATCTTTATTTACAGTGGTTCCTGGGTAGTTTATCTTTATTTACAATGGTCCCTGGGTGGTTTATCTTTATTTACAGTGGTCCCTGGGTGGTTTATCTTTATTTACAGTGGTCTCTGGGTGGTTTATCTTTATTTACAGTGGTCCCTGTGTAGTTTATCATTATTTACAGTGGTCCCTGGTAGTATGTCATTCTTTACTGTGGTCCCTGGGTAGTATATCATTATTTACAGTCGTCCCTGGGCAGTATATCTTTATTTACAGTGACCCCTGTGTAGTAAATCAGTATTTACAGTGACCCCTGTGTAGTACATCATTATTTACAGTTGTCCCTGGGTAGTATATCATTAGTTACAGTGGCCCCTGGGTAGAATATCAGTATTTACAGTGACCCCTGTGTAGTACATCATTATTTACAGTGACCCCTGTGTAGTACATCATTATTTACAGTGGCCCCTGGGTAGAACATCATTATTTACAGTTGTCCCTCAGTATTATATCACTATTTACAGTTGTCCCTGTGTAGAATATCTTTATTTACAGTGGTTCCTGGTAGTATATCATTCTTTACAGTGGTCCCTGGATAGTACATCATTATTTACTGTGGTCCCTGGGTAGTATATCATTATTTACAGTGGCTGTGTGCAGTATATCATTATCTGTAGTGGTCCCTGGGTAGTATATCATTATTTACAATGATCACTGGATAGTATATCATTATATGCAGTGGTCCCTGGGTAGTATATCATTATTTACAGTGGTCCTTGTATAGAAAGTCTTTAATTACAGTGGTTCCTGGGCGTGATACCTTTATTTACAGTGGCCACTGTGTGGTATATCATTATTTACAATAGTCCCTGGGTGGTATAATTTTATTTACAGTGGTCCCTGGGTGGTATTTCTTTATTTACAGTGGTCACTGGCTGCTATATCATTATTGACAGTGGTCCCTGTGCAGTATATCTTATTTACAGTGGTTCCTGGGTAGGTTATTATTATTTACAATGGTCCCTGGCTGGTTTATCTTTATTTACAGTGGTCCCTGGGTGGTGTACCTTTATTTACAGTGGTCACTGGCTGGTATATCATTATTGACAGTGGTCCCTGTGCAGTATATCTTATTTACAATGGTCCCTGGGTGGCATTTCTTTATTTACAGTGGTCCCTGGGTTATTTATAAATATTAACAGAGGCCCCGGCATACAATATCATTATTTACAGTGGTCCCTGGGTAGAATATCATTATTTACTGTGGTCCCTGTGTAGAATATCTGTATTTACAGATGATGTGGAGATGCCGGCGTTGAACTGGGGTGAGCGCAGTAAGAAGTCTTACAACACCAGGTTAAAGTCCAACAGGTTTGTTTCGATGTCACTAGCTTTCGGAGCGCTGCTCCTTCCTCAGGTGAATGAAGAGGTCTGTTCCAGAAACACATATATAGACAAATTCAAAGATGCCAGACAATGCTTGGAATGCGAGCATTAGCAGGTGATTAAATCTTTACAGATCCAGAGATGGGGTAACCCCAGGTTAAAGAGGTGTGAATTGTGCCAAGCCAGGACAGTTGGTAGGATTTTGCAGGCCAGACGGTGGGGGATGACTGTAATGCGACACGAATCCCAGGTCCCGGTTGAGGCCGCACTCATGTGTGCGGAACTTGGCTATAAGTTTCTGCTCGGCGATTCTGCGTTGTCGCGGGTCCTGAAGGCCGCCTTGGAGAACGCTTACCCGGAGATCAGAGGCTGAATGCCCTTGACTGCTGGAGTGTTCCCCGACTGGAAGGGAACATTCCTGCCTGGTGATTGTTGCGCGATGTCCGTTCATTCGTTGTCGCAGCGTCTGCATGGTCTCGCCAATGTACCACGCTTCGGGACATCCTTTCCTGCAGCGTATGAGGTAGACAACGTTGGCCGAGTCGCACGTGTATGTACCGCGTACCTGGTGGGTGCTGTTCTCACGTGTAATAGTGGTATCCATGTCGATGATCTGGCACGTCTTGCAGAGATTGCCATGACAGGGTTGTGTGGTGTCGTGGTCACTGTTCTGAAGGCTGGGTAGTTTGCTGCAAACAATGGTTCGATTGAGGTTGCGCGGTTGTTTGAAGGTAAGTAGTGGGGGTGTGGGGATGACCTTGGCAAGATGTTCATCGTCATCAATGACGTGTTGAAGGCTGTGAAGAAGATGACGTAGTTTCTCCGCTCCGGGGAAGGACTGGACGACGAAGGGTATTCTGTCGGTTGTGTCCCATGTTTGTCTTCTGAGGAGGTCGGTCCGGTTTTTCACTGTGGCGCGTTGGAACTGTCGATCGATGATTCGAGTGCCATATCCCATTCGTACGAGGGCATATTTCAACGTCTGTAGATGTCTGTTACACTCCTCCTCGTCTGAGCAGATCCTGTGTATACGGAGCGCTTGTCCATAGGGGGTGGCTTCTTTAATGTGTTTAGGGTGGAAGCTGGAGAAGTGGAGCATCATGAGGTTATCCGTGGGTTTGCGGTAAAGCGAAGTGCTGAGGTGACCGTCCTTGATGGAGACGAGTGTGTCCAAGAATGCAACTGATTTTGGAGAGTAGTCCATGGTGAGTCTGATGGTTGGATGGAACTTATTAATGTCATTGTGTAGTCGTTTCAGTGATTCTTCGCCGTGGGTCCAAAGGAAAAAAATGTCATCGATGTATCTGGTGTATAACATCGGTTAAAGGTCCTGTGCGTTGAGTAGGTCCTGTTCAAACTTGTGCATGAATATGTTGGCGTACTGGGGTGCGAATTTGGTCCCCATGGCTGTTCCGTGCGTCTGAATGAAGAACTTGTTGTCGAAGGTGAAGACGTTGTGATAAAGAATGAAGCGGATGAGTTGCAGAATTGCGTCTGGAGATTGGCAGTTGTCGGTGTTGAGTACTGAGGCTGTTGCAGCAATGCCGTCGTCATAGGGGATGCTGGTGTAGAGTGCCGAGACGTCCATTGTGACGAGGAATGTTCCTGGTTCAACTTGTCCATGGGTGCTGAGTTTCTGTAGGAAGTCCGTCGTGTCGCGACAGAAGCTGGGTGTACCTTGTACGATGGGTTTCAAGATGCCCTCGATGTAGCCAGAGAGGTTCTCACACAGGGTCCCATTGCCTGAAACGATAGGGCGGCCTGGTGTGTTGGCCTTATGTATTTTCGGGAGGCAGTAGAGATCTCCAACGCGGGGAGTGCGTGGGATGAGAGCACGTAGGGTGCTCTGAAGATCTGGATCCAAGGTCTTGATCAGTCTGTTAAGTTGACGGATGTGTTCCTTGGTCGGATCTGCGGGTAACTGTCTGTAGTGTTCTTGGTTGTTCATTTGTCGGTATACTTCTTTGCAGTAGTCCGTTCTGTTCAGTACGACAGTGCTGCTGGTTTGTCTGCTGGTTTGATGACGATGCTGCGGTTGGTCTTGAGAGCGCGGATGGCATTGCGTTGTGCTTGGGTGACGTTCGGGGCTGTCTTGTGAATGCGACTGATGAATCTGGCATTGACGCGACTCCTGACGGCTTGAGCATACATGTCGAGTCTAAGGCAGCTGCCTTCCGGAGGGGTCCTCCGGAATGAGAGGGAATGAGACCGGGAATGAGGCCTCTTCATTCACCTGAGGAAGGAGCAGCGCTCCGAAAGCTAGTGACATCGAAACAAACCTGTTGGACTTTAACCTGGTGTTGTAAGACTTCATACTGTGCTCACCCCAGTCCAACGCCGGCATCTCCACATCAATGATATAATACCCAGTGACCACGGTAAATAATGATACACTACCCAGGGACCACTGTAAATATTGATATACTATCCAGGGACCACGGAAAATAATGATGTACTACCTACGGTACATTGTAAATAATGATATTCTACCCGTGGTCCACTGTAAATATTGATATACAATCCAAGTACCACAGTAAATAATAATTAATATCCCAGGATCCAGTGTAAATAATGATATTCTAACCAGGGACCACTGTAAATAATGATATTCTACACAGTGACCACTGTAAATAATGATATTGTACGCCGGGACATCTGTTAATATTTATAAATAACCAGGGCGCTGTAAATATTGAGACATTACCCAGGGAACAATGTAACTAATGATATATTACCCAGGGACCACTGTAAATAATGATATTCTACCCAGTGACCACTGTAAATAATGATACACCACCCAGGGACCACTGTAAATAATGATATTCTACACAGGGACCACTTTAAACAATGATATAATACCCAGGGATCACTGTAAATAATGATATTCTACCCAGGGACCACTGTAAATAATGATAAACTACCCAGGGAATACTGTAAATAATGATATTCTACACAGGGACCACTGTAAATAATGATAATCTACACAGGGACCACTTTAAACAATGATATAATACCCAGGGACCACGGTAAATAATGATACACTACCAGGGACCACTGTAAATATTGATATACTATCCAGGGACCACTGAAAATAATGATGTACTACCTAGGGTACATTGTAAATAATGATATTCTACCCGTGGTCCAATGTAAATAATGAAATTCTACACAGGGACCATTTTAAACAATGATATAATACCAAGGGATCACTGTACATAATGATATACTACCCAGGGACCACTGTAAATAATGATACACTACCCAGGGACATCTGTAAATAATGATATTCTACCCAGGGACCACTGTAAATAATGATATTCTACACAGGGACCACTTTGAACAATGATAAAATACCCAGGGATCACTGTAAATAATGATATTCTACCCAGGGACCACTGTAAATAATGATACACTACCCAGGGACCACTGTAAATAATGATATTCGACCCAGGGACCACTGTAAATAATGATATTCTACACAGGGACCACTTTGAATAATGATATAATACCCAGGGACCACGGTAAATAATGATATTCTACCCGTGGTCCACTGTAAATATTGATATACTATCCAAGTACCGCAGTAAATAATAATTAATATCCCAGGAGCCAGTGTAAATGATGATATTCTACCCAGGGACCACTGTAAATATTTAATGTCGTGCTCTGTTTAATTTTACATTGTTCAGTGTAGGGCACTGTTTCATTCAACCGTATTTAATGTTGGGCTCTGTTTAATTTTACCTTGTTGCTTGTAGGGCACTGTTTCATTGCACCGTATTTAATGTCGAGCTCTGTTTAATTTTACATTGTAGCTTGTAGGGCACTGTTTCATTGTACTGTATTTAATGTCGGGCTCTGTTTAATTTTACCTTGTTCACTGTAGGTCACTGTTTCATTGTACTGTATTTAATGTCGGGCTCTGTTTAATTTTACCTTGTTCACTGTAGGTCACTGTTTCATTGTACTGTATTTAATGTCGGGCTGTGTTTAATTTTACATTGTTCACTGTAGGGTACTGTTTCATTGTACTGTATTTAATGTCGGGCTGTGTTTAATTTTACCTTGTTGCTTGTAGGGCACTGTTTCATTGTACTGTATTTAATGTCGGGCTCTGTTTAATTTTACCTTGTTCACTGTAGGGCACTGTTTCATTGTACTGTATTTAATGTCGGGCTGTGTTTAGTTTTACATTGTTCACTGTAGGGCACTGTTTCATTGTACCGTATTTAATGTCGGGCTCTGTTTAATTTTACATTGTTCACTGTAGGGGACTGTTTCATTGTACCGTATTTAATGTCGGGCTCTGTTTAATTTTACATTGTTCAGTGTAGGGCACTGATTCATTGTACCGTATTTAATGTCGGGCTATGATTAATTTTACATTGTTCACTGTAGGTCACTGTTTCATTGTACTGTATTTAATGTCGGGCTCTGTTTAATTTTACCTCGTTGCTTGTAGGGCACTGTTTCATTGTACTGTATTTAATGTCGGGCTCTGTTTAATTTTACCTTGTTCACTCTAGGGCACTGTTTCATTGTACTGTATTTAATGTCGGGCTGTGTTTAATTGTACATTGTTCACTGTAGGGCACTGTTTCATTGTACCGTATTTAATGTCGGGCTGTGTTTAATTGTACATTGTTCACTGTAGGGCACTGTTTCATTGTACTGTATTTAATGTCGGGCTCTGTTTAATTTTACCTTGTTCAGTGTAGGGCACTGTTTCATTGTACCGTATTTAATGTCGGGCTGTGTTTAATTGTACATTGTTCACTGTAGGGCACTCTTTCATTGTACCGTATTTAATGTCGGGCTGTGTTTAATTGTACATTGTTCACTGTAGGGCACTCTTTCATTGTACCGTATTTAATGTCGGGCTATTTTTAATTTTACATTGTTCACTGGAGGTCACTGTTTCATTGTGCCGTATTTAATGTCGGGCTGTGTTTAATTGTACATTGTTCACTGTAGGGCACTCTTTCATTGTACCGTATTTAATGTCGGGCTATGTTTAATTTTACATTGTTCACTGGAGGTCACTGTTTCATTGTACTGTACTTAATGTCGGGCTGTGTTTAATTTTACATTCTTCACTATAGGGCATTTTTTCATTGTGCTGTATTTAATGTCGGGCTGTGTTTAATTGTACATTGTTCAGTGTAGGGCACTGTTTCATTGTCCCGTATTTAATGTCGGGCTCTGTTTAATTTTACCTTGTTCAGTGCAGGGCACTGTTTCATTGTACTGTATTTAATGTCGGGCTCTGTTTAATTTTACCTTGTTCAGTGTAGGGCACTGTTTCATTGTACCGTATTTAATGTCGGGCTCTGTTTAATTTTACCTTGTTCAGTGTAGGGCACTGTTTCATTGTACCGTATTTAATGTCGGGCTCTGTTTAATTTTACCTTGTTCACTGTAGGGCACTGTTTCATTGTACCGTATTTAATGTCGGGCTGTGTTTAATTTTACATTGTTCAGTGTAGAGCCCTGTTTCATTGTACCGTATTTAATGTTGGGCTCTGTTTAATTTTACATTGTTCAGTGTAGAGCCCTGTTTCATTGTACCGTATTTAATGTCGGGCTCTGTTTTATTTTACATTGTTCAGTGTAGGGCACTGTTTCATTGTACCGTATTTAATGTCGGGCTGTGTTTAATTTTACATTGTTCAGTGTAGAGCCCTGTTTCATTGTACCGTATTTAATGTTGGGCTCTGTTTAATTTTGCCTTGTTTACTGTAGGTCACTGTTTCATTGTCCCGTATTTACTGTCGGGCTGTGTTTAATTTTACCTTGTTCAGTGCAGGGCACTGTTTCATTGTACCGTATTTAATGTCGGGCTGTGTTTAATTGTACATTGTTCACTGTAGGTCACTGTTTCATTGTGCTGTATTTAATGTCGGGCTCTGTTTAATTTTACATTGTTCAGTGTAGGGCACTGTTTCATTGTGCTGTATTTAATGTCGGGCTGTGTTTAATTTTACATTGTTCAGTGTAGGGCACTGTTTCATTGTACCGTATTTAATGTCGGGCTCTGTTTAATTGTACATTGTTCAGTGTAGGGCACTGTTTCATTGTACTGTATTTAATGTCGGGCTCTGTTTAATTTTACCTTGTTCAGTGGAGGGCACTGTTTCATTGTACTGTATTTAATGTCGGGCTCTGTTTAAATTTACCCTGTTCAGTGTAGGGCACTGTTTCATTTTACCGTATTTAATGTCGGGCTGTCTTTACTTGTACATTGTTCACTGTAGGTCACTGTTTCATTGTACTGTATTTAATGTCGGGCTCTGTTTAATGTTACCTTGTTCAGTGTAGGGCACTGTTTCCTTGTACTGTATTTAATACCGGGCTGTGTTTAATTTTACATTGTTCACTGTAGGGCACTGATTCATTGTGCTGTATTTAATGTCGGGCTCTGTTTAATTTTACGTTGTTCACTGTAGGGCACTGTTTCATTGTACTGTATTTAATGTCGGGCTCTGTTTAATTTTACGTTGTTCACTGTAGGGCACTGTTTCATTGTAACTTTTTTAATGTCGGGCTCTGTTTAATTTTACCTTGTTCAGTGTAGGGCACTGTTTCATTGTACCGTATTTACTGTCGGGCTGTGTTTAATTGTACATTGTTCACTGTAGGGCACTGTTTCATTGTACCGTATTTAATGTCGGGCTGTGTTTAATTGTACATTGTTCACTGTAGGGCACTGTTTCATTGTACTGTATTTAATGTCGGGCTCTGTTTAATTTTACCTTGTTCAGTGCAGGGCACTGTTTCATTGTACGGTATTTAATTTCGGGCTGTGTTTAATTTTACCTTGTTCAGTGTAGGGCACTGTTTCATATTACCGTATTTAATGTCGGGCTCTGTTTGATTGTACATTGTTCACTGTAGGACACTGTTTCATTGTACTGTATTTAATGTCGGGCTCTGTTTAATTTTACCTTGTTCAGTGTAGGGCACTGTTTCATTGTACCGTATTTAATGTCGGGCTCTGTTTAATTTTACCTTGTTCAGTGTAGGGCACTGTTTCATTTTACCGTATTTAATGTCGGGCTGTGTTTAATTTTACATTGTTCAGTGTAGGGCACTGATTCATTGTACCGTATTTAATGTCGGGCTGTGTTTAAGTTTACATTGTTCAGTGTAGGGCACTGATTCATTGTACCGTATTTAATGTCGGGCTGTGTTTAAGTTTACATTGTTCAGTGTAGGGCACTGTTTCATTGTACTGTATTTAATGTCGGGCTGTGTTTAATTTTGCATAGTTCAGTGCAGGGCACTGTTTCACTGTACCGTATTTAATGTCGGGCTCTGTTTAATTTTACATTGTTCAGTGTAGGGCACTGTTTCATTGTACCGTATTTAATGCCGGGCTGTGTTTTATTTTACATTGTTCAGTGTAGGGCACTGATTCATTGCACCGTATTTAATGTCGGCTGTGTTTAATTTTACCTTGATCAGTGTAGGGCACTGTTTCATTGTACCGTATTTAATGTCGGGCTGTGTTTAATTGTACATTGTTCACTGTAGGGCACTGTTTCATTGTACCGTATTTAATGTCGGGCTGTCTTTAATTGTACATTGTTCACTGTAGGTCACTGTTTCATTGTGCTGTATTTAATGTCGGGCTCTGTTTAATTTTACATTGTTCACTGTAGGGCACTGTTTCATTGTACCGTATTTAATGTCGGGCTGTGTTTAAATTTACCTTGCTCAGTGGAGGGCACTGTTACATTGTACTGTATTTAATGTCGTGCTCTGTTTAATTTTACATTGTTCACTGTAGGGCACTGTTTCATTGTACCGTATTCAATGTTGGGCTCTGTTTAATTTTACCTTGTTGACTGTCGGGCACTGTTTCGTTGTCCCGTATTTAATGTCGGGCTCTGTTTAATGTTACATTGTTCAGTGTAGGGCAGTGTTTCATTGTACCGTATTCAATGTTGGGCTCTGTTTAATTTTACCTTGTTCACTGTCAGGCACTGTTTCGTTGTCCCGTATTTAATGTCGGGCTCTGTTTAATTTTACCTTGTTCAGTGTAGGGCACTGTTTCATTGTACTGTATTTAATGCCGGGCTCTGTTTAATTTTGCCTTGTTTACTGTAGGTCACTGTTTCATTGTACTGTATTTAATGTCGGGCTCTGTTTAATTTTACCTTGTTCAGTGTAGGGCACTGTTTCATTGTACTGTATTTAATGTCGTTCTCTGTTTAATTTTACATTGTTCACTGTAGGGCACTGTTTCATTGTACCGTATTTAATATCGGGCTCTGTTTAATTTTGCCTTGTTTACTGTAGGTCACTGTTACATTGTACTGTATTTAATGTCGTTCTCTGTTTAATTTTACCTTGTTTACTGTAGGGCACTGTTTCATTGTGCTGTATTTAATGTCGGGCTGTGTTTAATTTTACATTGTTCAGTGTAGGGCACTGTTTCATTGTACCGTATTTAATGTCGGGCTCTGTTTAATTTTACCTTGTTCAGTCTAGGGCACTGTTTCATTGTACTGTATTTAATGCCGGGCTCTGTTTAATTTTACATTGTTCACTGGAGGTCACTGTTTCATTGTGCCGTATTTAATGTCGGGCTGTGTTTAATTGTACATTGTTCACTGTAGGGCACTCTTTCATTGTACCGTATTTAATGTCGGGCTATGTTTAATTTTACATTGTTCACTGGAGGTCACTGTTTCATTGTACTGTATTTAATGTCGGGCTGTGTTTAATTTTACATTCTTCACTATAGGGCATTTTTTCATTGTGCTGTATTTAATGTCGGGCTGTGTTTAATTGTACATTGTTCAGTGTAGGGCACTGTTTCATTGTCCCGTATTTAATGTCGGGCTCTGTTTAATTTTACCTTGTTCAGTGCAGGGCACTGTTTCATTGTACTGTATTTAATGTCGGGCTCTGTTTAATTTTACCTTGTTCAGTGTAGGGCACTGTTTCATTGTACCGTATTTAATGTCGGGCTCTGTTTAATTTTACCTTGTTCAGTGTAGGGCACTGTTTCATTGTACCGTATTTAATGTCGGGCTCTGTTTAATTTTACCTTGTTCACTGTAGGGCACTGTTTCATTGTACCGTATTTAATGTCGGGCTGTGTTTAATTTTACATTGTTCAGTGTAGAGCCCTGTTTCATTGTACCGTATTTAATGTTGGGCTCTGTTTAATTTTACATTGTTCAGTGTAGAGCCCTGTTTCATTGTACCGTATTTAATGTCGGGCTCTGTTTTATTTTACATTGTTCAGTGTAGGGCACTGTTTCATTGTACCGTATTTAATGTCGGGCTGTGTTTAATTTTACATTGTTAGGTGTAGAGCCCTGTTTCATTGTACCGTATTTAATGTTGGGCTCTGTTTAATTTTGCCTTGTTTACTGTAGGTCACTGTTTCATTGTCCCGTATTTACTGTCGGGCTGTGTTTAATTTTACCTTGTTCAGTGCAGGGCACTGTTTCATTGTACCGTATTTAATGTCGGGCTGTGTTTAATTGTACATTGTTCACTGTAGGTCACTGTTTCATTGTACTGTATTTAATGTCGGGCTCTGTTTAATTTTACCTTGTTCAC
Organism: Scyliorhinus torazame; assembly: GCF_047496885.1. NCBI lineage: Eukaryota > Metazoa > Chordata > Chondrichthyes > Carcharhiniformes > Scyliorhinidae > Scyliorhinus > Scyliorhinus torazame. The sequence continues at coordinate 20,136 of NW_027307865.1, forward strand.
TGTCGGGCACTGTTTCATTGTGCTGTATTTAATGTCGGGCTCTGTTTAATTTTACCTTGTTCAGTGTAGGGCACTGTTTCATTGTACTGTATTTAATGTCGGGCTCTGTTTAATTTTACCTTGTTCAGTGTAGGGCACTGTTTCATTGTCCCGTATTTACTGTCGGGCTGTGTTTAATTTTACCTTGTTCAGTGCAGGGCACTGTTTCATTGTACCGTATTTAATGTCGGGCTGTGTTTAATTGTACATTGTTCACTGTAGGTCACTGTTTCATTGTGCTGTATTTAATGTCGGGCTCTCTTTAATTTTACATTGTTCAGTGTAGGGCACTGTTTCATTGTGCTGTATTTAATGTCGGGCTGTGTTTAATTTTACATTGTTCAGTGTAGGGCACTGTTTCATTGTACCGTATTTAATGTCGGGCTCTGTTTAATTGTACATTGTTCAGTGTAGGGCACTGTTTCATTGTACTGTATTTAATGTCGGGCTCTGTTTAATTTTACCTTGTTCAGTGGAGGGCACTGTTTCATTGTACTGTATTTAATGTCGGGCTCTGTTTAAATTTACCCTGTTCAGTGTAGGGCACTGTTTCATTTTACCGTATTTAATGTCGGGCTGTCTTTACTTGTACATTGTTCACTGTAGGGCACTGATTCATTGTGCTGTATTTAATGTCGGGCTCTGTTTAATTTTACGTTGTTCACTGTAGGGCACTGTTTCATTGTACTGTATTTAATGTCGGGCTCTGTTTAATTTTACGTTGTTCACTGTAGGGCACTGTTTCATTGTAACTTTTTTAATGTCGGGCTCTGTTTAATTTTACCTTGTTCAGTGTAGGGCACTGTTTCATTGTACCGTATTTACTGTCGGGCTGTGTTTAATTGTACATTGTTCACTGTAGGGCACTGTTTCATTGTACCGTATTTAATGTCGGGCTGTGTTTAATTGTACATTGTTCACTGTAGGGCACTGTTTCATTGTACTGTATTTAATGTCGGGCTCTGTTTAATTTTACCTTGTTCAGTGTAGGGCACTGTTTCATTGTACGGTATTTAATTTCGGGCTGTGTTTAATTTTACCTTGTTCAGTGTAGGGCACTGTTTCATATTACCGTATTTAATGTCGGGCTCTGTTTGATTGTACATTGTTCACTGTAGGACACTGTTTCATTGTACTGTATTTAATGTCGGGCTCTGTTTAATTTTACCTTGTTCAGTGTAGGGCACTGTTTCATTGTCCCGTATTTAATGTCGGGCTCTGTTTAATTTTACCTTGTTCAGTGTAGGGCACTGTTTCATTTTACCGTATTTAATGTCGGGCTGTGTTTAATTTTACATTGTTCAGTGTAGGGCACTGATTCATTGTACCGTATTTAATGTCGGGCTGTGTTTAAGTTTACATTGTTCAGTGTAGGGCACTGATTCATTGTACCGTATTTAATGTCGGGCTGTGTTTAAGTTTACATTGTTCAGTGCAGGGCACTGTTTCATTGTACTGTATTTAATGTCGGGCTGTGTTTAATTTTACATAGTTCAGTGCAGGGCACTGTTTCACTGTACCGTATTTAATGTCGGGCTCTGTTTAATTTTACATTGTTCAGTGTAGGGCACTGTTTCATTGTACCGTATTTAATGCCGGGCTGTGTTTTATTTTACATTGTTCAGTGTAGGGCACTGATTCATTGCACCGTATTTAATGTCGGCTGTGTTTAATTTTACCTTGATCAGTGTAGGGCACTGTTTCATTGTACCGTATTTAATGTCGGGCTGTGTTTAATTGTACATTGTTCACTGTAGGGCACTGTTTCATTGTACCGTATTTAATGTCGGGCTGTCTTTAATTGTACATTGTTCACTGTCGGGCACTGTTTCATTGTGCTGTATTTAATGTCGGGCTCTGTTTAATTTTACATTGTTCACTGTAGGGCACTGTTTCATTGTACCGTATTTAATGTCGGGCTGTGTTTAAATTTACCTTGCTCAGTGGAGGGCACTGTTACATTGTACTGTATTTAATGTCGTGCTGTGTTTAAGTTTACATTGTTCACTGTCGGGCACTGTTTCATTGTACCGTATTCAATGTTGGGCTCTGTTTAATTTTACCTTGTTCACTGTCGGGCACTGTTTCGTTGTCCCGTATTTAATGTCGGGCTCTGTTTAATGTTACATTGTTCAGTGTAGGGCAGTGTTTCATTGTACCGTATTCAATGTTGGGCTCTGTTTAATTTTACCTTGTTCACTGTCGGGCACTGTTTCGTTGTCCCGTATTTAATGTCGGGCTCTGTTTAATTTTACCTTGTTCAGTGTAGGGCACTGTTTCATTGTACTGTATTTAATGCCGGGCTCTGTTTAATTTTGCCTTGTTTACTGTAGGTCACTGTTTCATTGTACTGTATTTAATGTCGGGCTCTGTTTAATTTTACCTTGTTCAGTGTAGAGCACTGTTTCATTGTACTGTATTTAATGTCGTTCTCTGTTTAATTTTACATTGTTCACTGTAGGGCACTGTTTCATTGTACCGTATTTAATATCGGGCTCTGTTTAATTTTGCCTTGTTTACTGTAGGTCACTGTTACATTGTACTGTATTTAATGTCGTTCTCTGTTTAATTTTACCTTGTTTACTGTAGGGCACTGTTTCATTGTGCTGTATTTAATGTCGGGCTGTGTTTAATTTTACATTGTTCAGTGTAGGGCACTGTTTCATTGTACCGTATTTAATGTCGGGCTCTGTTTAATTTTACCTTGTTCAGTCTAGGGCACTGTTTCATTGTACTGTATTTAATGCCGGGCTCTGTTTAATTTTGCCTTGTTTACTGTAGGTCACTGTTACATTGTACTGTATTTAATGTCGTTCTCTGTTTAATTTTACATTGTTCACTGTAGGGCACTGTTTCATTGTGCCGTATTTAATGTCGGGCTCTGTTTTATTTTACCTTGTTCAGTGTAGGGCACTGATTCATTGTACCGTATTTAATGTCGGGCTATGTTTAATTTTACATTGTTCAGTGTAGGGCACTGTTTCATTGTACCGTATTTAATGTCGGGCTCTGTTTAATTTTACCTTGTTCGCTCTAGGGCACTGTTTCATTGTACTGTATTTAATGTCGGGCTCTGTTTAATTTTACCTTGGTCAGTGTAGGGCACTGTTTCCTTGTACCGTATTTAATGTCGGGCTGTGTTTTATTTTACATTGTTCAGTGTAGGGCACTGTTTCATTGTACTGTATTTAATGTCGGGCTCTGTTTAATGTTACATTGTTCAGTGTAGGGCACTGTTTCATTGTACTGTCTTTAATGTCGGGCTCTGTTTAATTTTGCCTTGTTTACTGTAGGTCACTGTTTCATTGTACTGTATTTAATGCCGGGCTGTGTTTAATTTTACATTGTTCAGTGTCGGGCACTGATTCATTGTACCGTATTTAATGTCGGGCTGTGTTTAAGTTTACATTGTTCAGTGTAGGGCACTGTTTCATTGTACTGTATTTAATGTCGGGCTCTGTTTTATTTTACATTGTTCAGTGTAGGGCACTGTTTCATTGTACTGTATTTAATGTCGGCCTATGTTTAATTTTACATTGTTCAGTGTAGGGCACTGTTTCATTGTACCGTATTTAATGTCGGGCTCTGTTTTATTTTACATTGTTCAGTGTAGGGCACTGTTTCATTGTACTGTATTTAATGTCGGCCTATGTTTAATTTTACATTATTCAGTGTTGGGCACTGATTCATTGCACCGTATTTACTGTCGGGTTCTGTTTAATATTGCCTTGTTTACAGTAGGTCACTGTTTCATTGTACTGCATTTAATGCCGGGCTGTGTTTAATTTTACATTGTTCAGTGTAGGGCACTGATTCATTGTACCGTATTTAATGTCGGGCTGTGTTTAATTGTACATTGTTCACTGTAGGGCACTGTTTCATTGTACCGTATTTAATGTCGGGCTGTGTTTAATTTTACATTGTTCAGTGTAGGGCACTCTTTCATTGTACCGTATTTAATGTCGGGCTGTGTTTAATGTTGCCTTGTTCAGTGTAGGGCACTGTTTCATTTTACCGTATTTAATGTCGGGCAGTGTTTAATTGTACATTGTTCACTGTAGGGCACTGTTTCATTGTACCGTATTTAATGTCGGGCTCTGCTTAAATATACCTTGTTCAGTGTAGGGCAATGTTTCATTGTACCGTATTTAGTGTCGGGCTCTGTTTAATTTTACATTGTTGCTGGTAGGGCACTGATTCATTGTACCGTATTTAATGTCGGGCTGTGTTTAACATTACATTGTTCACTGTAGGGCATTGTTTCATTGTGCTGTATTTAATGTTGGGCTCTGTTTAATTTTACCTTGTTCACTGTAGGTCACTGTTTCATTGTACCGTATTTAATGTCGGGCTCTGTTTAATTTTACATTGTTGCTGGTAGGGCACTGATTCATTGTCCCGTATTTAATGTCGGGCTCTGTTTAATGTTACATTGTTCACTGTCGGGCACTGTTTCATTGTACTGTATTTAATGTCGGGCTCTGTTTAATTTTACATTGTTGCTGGTAGGGCACTGATTCATTGTACCGTATTTAATGTCGAGCTCTGTTTAATTTTACCTTGTTCACTGTAGGGCACTGTTTCATTGTGCTTTATTTAATGTCGGGCTCTGTTTAATTTTACCTTGTTCAGTGTAGGGCACTGTTTCATTGTACCGTATTTAATGTCGGGCTCTGTTTAATTTTACCTTGTTCAGTGTAGGGCACTGTTACATTGTACTGTATTTAATGTCGGGCTGTGTGTAATTTTACCTTGTTCACTGTCGGGCACTGTTTCATTGTCCCGTATTTAATGTCGGGCTCTGTTTAATTTTACATTGCTCAGTGTAGGGCACTGTTTCATTGTACCGTATTTAATGTCGGACTTTGTTTAATTTTACATTGTTCACTGTCGGGCATTGTTTCATTGTCCCGTATTTAATGTCGGGCTTTGTTTAATTTTGCCTTGTTTACTGTAGGTCACTGTTTCATTGTCCCGTATTTAATGTCGGGCTCTGTTTAATGTTACATTGTTCAGTGTGGGGCACTGTTTCATTGTACTGTATTTAATGTCCGGCTCTGTTTAGTTTTACCTTGTTCAGTGTAGGGCACTGTTTCATTGTACCGTATTTAATGTCGGGCTGTGTGTAATTTTACATTGTTGCTGGTAGGGCACTGATTCATTGTACCGTATTTAATGTCGGGCTCTGTTTAATTTTACATTGTTCACTGTAGGGCCCTGTTTCATTGTACCGTATTTAATGTCGGGCACTGTTTCATTTTACCTTGTTCAGTGTAGGGCACTGTTTCATTGTACCGTATTTAATGTCGGGCTGTATTTAATTTTACATTGTTCTCTGTAGGGCGCTGTTTAATTGTACCGTATTTAATGTCGGGCTCTGTTTAACTTTACCTTGTTCAGTGTAGGTCACTGTTTCATTGTACCGTATTTAATGTCGGGCTCTGTTTAATTTTACATTGTTCAGTGTAGGGCACTGTTTCATTGTACTGTATTTAATGTCGGGCTCTGTTTAATTTTGCCTTGTTTACTGTAGGTCACTGTTTCATTGTACCGTATTTAATGTCGTGCTCTGTTAATTTTCATTGTTTACTTTAGGGCACTGTTTCATTGTACTGTATTTAATGTCGGGCTCTGTTTAATTGTACATTGTTCAGTGTAGGGCACGGTTTCATTGTACCGTATTTAATGTCGGGCTCTGTTTAATTTTACATTGTTGCTGGTAGGGCACTGATTCATTGTACCGTATTTAATGTCGGGCTGTGTTTAATTATACATTGTTCACTGTGGGGCACTGTTTCATTGTACCGTATTTAATGTCGGGCTCTGTTTAATTTTACCTTGTTCAGTGTAGGTCACTGTTTCATTGTACCGTATTTAATGTGCGGCTCTGTTTAATTTTACCTTGTTCAGTGTAGGGCACTGTTTCATTTTACCGTATTTACTGTCGGGCTGTGTTTAATTGTACATTGTTCACTGTAGGGCACTGTTTCATTTTACTGTATTTAATGTCGGGCTCTGTTTAATTTTACCTTGTTCAGTGTAGGGCACTGTTTCATTGTCCCGTATTTAATGTCGGGCTGTGTTTAATTTTACATTGTTCAGTGTAGGGCAATGTTTCATTGTACCGTATTTAGTGTCGGGCTCTGTTTAATTTTACATTGTTGCTGGTAGGGCACTGATTCATTGTACCGTATTTAATGTCGGGCTGTGTTTAACATTACATTGTTCACTGTAGGGCATTGTTTCATTGTGCTGTATTTAATGTTGGGCTCTGTTTAATTTTACCTTGTTCACTGTAGGTCACTGTATCATTGTACCGTATTTAATGTCGGGCTCTGTTTAATTTTACATTGTTGCTGGTAGGGCACTGATTCATTGTCCCGTATTTAATGTCGGGCTCTGTTTAATGTTACATTGTTCACTGTCGGGCACTGTTTCATTGTACTGTATTTAATGTCGGGCTCTGTTTAATTTTACATTGTTGCTGGTAGGGCACTGATTCATTGTACCGTATTTAATGTCGAGCTCTGTTTAATTTTACCTTGTTCACTGTAGGGCACTGTTTCATTGTCCCGTATTTAATGTCGGTCTTTGTTTAATTTTACATTGTTCACTGTCGGGCACTGTTTCATTGTCCCGTATTTAATGTCGGGCTTTGTTTAATTTTGCCTTGTTTACTGTAGGTCACTGTTTCATTGTCCCGTATTTAATGTCGGGCTCTGTTTAATGTTACATTGTTCAGTGTAGGGCACTGTTTCATTGTACTGTATTTAATGTCCGGCTCTGTTTAATTTTACCTTGTTCAGTGTAGGGCACGGTTTCATTGTACCGTATTTACTGTCGGGCTGTGTTTAATTTTACATTGTTGCTGGTAGGGCACTGATTCATTGTACCGTTTTTAATGTCGGGCTCTGTTTAATTTTACATTGTTGCTGGTAGGGCACTGATTCATTGTACCGTATTTAATGTCGGGCTCTGTTTAATTTTACATTGTTCACTGTAGGGCACTGTTTCACTGTACCGTATTTAATGTCGGGCTGTATTTAATTTTACATTGTTCTCTGTAGGGCGCTGTTTAATTGTACCGTATTTAATGTCGGGCTCTGTTTAATTTTACCTTGTTCAGTGTAGGTCACTGTTTCATTGTACCGTATTTAATGTCGGGCTCTGTTTAATTTTACCTTGTTCAGTGTAGGGCACTGTTTCATTGTACCGTATTAAATGTCGGGCTGTGTTTAATTGTACATTGTTCACTGTAGGGCACTGTTTCATTTTACTGTATATAATGTCGGGCTCTGTTTAATTTTACCTTGTTCAGTGTAGGGCACTGTTTCATTGTACCGTATTTAATGTCGGGCTGTGTTTAATTTTACATTGTTCAGTGTAGGGCACTCTTTCATTGTACCGTATTTAATGTCGGGCTCTGTTTAATTTTACATTGTTGCTGGTAGGGCACTGATGCATTGTACCGTATTTAATGTCGGGCTGTGTTTAATTTTACATTGTTCACTGTCGGGCACTGTTTCATTGTACCGTATTTAATGTCGGGCTGTGTTTTATTGTACATTGTTCCCTGTAGGGCATTGTTTCATTGTGCCGTATTTAATGTTGGGCTCTGTTTAATTTTACCTTGTTCACTGTCGGGCACTGTTTCATTGTCCCGTATTTAATGTCGGGCTCTGATTAATTTTACATTGTTCAGTGTAGGGCACTGTTTCATTGTACTGTATTTAATGTCGGGCTCTGTTTAATTTTGCCTTGTTTACTGTAGGTCACTGTTTCATTGTACCGTATTTAATGTCGGGCTCTGTTAATTTTACATTGTTGCTGGTAGGGCACTGATTCATTGTACCGTATTTAATGTCGGGCTGTGTTTAATTATACATTGTTCACTGTGGGGCACTGTTTCATTGTACCGTATTTAATGTCGGGCTCTGTTTAATTTTACCTTGTTCAGTGTAGGTCACTGTTTCATTGTACCGTATTTAATGCGCGGCTCTGTTTAATTTTACCTTGTTCAGTGTAGGGCACTGTTTCATTTTACCGTATTTACTGTCGGGCTGTGTTTAATTGTACATTGTTCACTGTAGGGTACTGTTTCATTTTACTGTATTTAATGTCGGGCTCTGTTTAATTTTACCTTGTTCAGTGTAGGGCACTGTTTCATTGTACCGTATTTAATGTCGGGCTGTGTTTAATTTTACATTGTTCAGTGTAGGGCACTCTTTCATTGTACCGTATTTAATGTCGGGCTCTGTTTAATTTTACATTGTTGCTGGTAGGGCACTGATTCATTGTACCGTATTTAATGTCGGGCTGTGTTTAATTTTACCTTGTTCAGTGTAGGGCACTGTTTCATTGTACCGTTTTTAATGTCGGGCTGTGTTTAATTTTACATTGTTCAGTGTAGGGCACCCTTTCATTGTACCGTATTTAATGTCGGAGTCTGTTTAATTTTAAATTGTTGCTGGTAGGGCACTGATTCATTGTACCGTATTTAATGTCGGGCTGTGTTTAATTTTTCATTGTTCACTGTAGGGCACTGTTTCATTGTGCCGTATTTAATGTCGGGCTGTGTTTAATTGTACATTGTTCACTGTAGGGTACTGTTTCATTGTACCGTATTTAATGTCGGGCTCTGTTTAATTGTACATTGTTCAGTGTAGGGCACGGTTTCATTGTACCGTATTTAATGTCGGGCTCTGTTTAATTTTACATTGTTGCTGGTAGGGCACTGATTCATTGTACCGTATTTAATGTCGGGCTGTGTTTAATTATACATTGTTCACTGTGGGGCACTGTTTCATTGTACCGTATTTAATGTCGGGCTCTGTTTAATTTTACCTTGTTCAGTGTAGGTCACTGTTTCATTGTACCGTATTTAATGTGCCGCTCTGTTTAATTTTACCTTGTTCAGTGTAGGGCACTGTTTCATTTTACCGTATTTACTGTCGGGCTGTGTTTAATTGTACATTGTTCACTGTAGGGCACTGTTTCATTTTACTGTATTTAATGTCGGGCTCTGTTTAATTTTACCTTGTTCAGTGTAGGGCACTGTTTCATTGTACCGTATTTAATGTCGGGCTGTGTTTAATTTTACATTGTTCAGTGTAGGGCAATGTTTCATTGTACCGTATTTAGTGTCGGGCTCTGTTTAATTTTACATTGTTGCTGGTAGGGCACTGATTCATTGTACCGTATTTAATGTCGGGCTGTGTTTAACATTACATTGTTCACTGTAGGGCATTGTTTCATTGTGCTGTATTTAATGTTGGGCTCTGTTTAATTTTACCTTGTTCACTGTAGGTCACTGTTTCATTGTACCGTATTTAATGTCGGGCTCTGTTTAATTTTACATTGTTGCTGGTAGGGCACTGATTCATTGTACCGTATTTAATGTCGGGCTCTGTTTAATGTTACATTGTTCACTGTCGGGCACTGTTTCATTGTACTGTATTTAATTTCGGGCTCTGTTTAATTTTACATTGTTGCTGGTAGGGCACTGATTCATTGTACCGTATTTAATGTCGAGCTCTGTTTAATTTTACCTTGTTCACTGTAGGGCACTGTTTCATTGTCCCGTATTTAATGTCGGTCTTTGTTTAATTTTACATTGTTCACTGTCGGGCACTGTTTCATTGTCCCGTATTTAATGTCGGGCTTTGTTTAATTTTGCCTTGTTTACTGTAGGTCACTGTTTCATTGTCCCGTATTTAATGTCGGGCTCTGTTTAATGTTACATTGTTCAGTGTAGGGCACTGTTTCATTGTACTGTATTTAATGTCCGGCTCTGTTTAATTTTACATTGTTGCTGGTAGGGCACTGATTCATTGTCCCGTATTTAATGTCGGGCTCTGTTTAATGTTACATTGTTCACTGTCGGGCACTGTTTCATTGTACTGTATTTAATGTCGGGCTCTGTTTAATTTTACATTGTTGCTGGTAGGGCACTGATTCATTGTACCGTATTTAATGTCGAGCTCTGTTTAATTTTACCTTGTTCACTGTAGGGCACTGTTTCATTGTCCCGTATTTAATGTCGGTCTTTGTTTAATTTTACATTGTTCACTGTCGGGCACTGTTTCATTGTCCCGTATTTAATGTCGGGCTTTGTTTAATTTTGCCTTGTTTACTGTAGGTCACTGTTTCATTGTCCCGTATTTAATGTCGGGCTCTGTTTAATGTTACATTGTTCAGTGTAGGGCACTGTTTCATTGTACTGTATTTAATGTCCGGCTCTGTTTAATTTTACCTTGTTCAGTGTAGGGCACGGTTTCATTGTACCGTATTTACTGTCGGGCTGTGTTTAATTTTACATTGTTGCTGGTAGGGCACTGATTCATTGTACCGTTTTTAATGTCGGGCTCTGTTTAATTTTACATTGTTGCTGGTAGGGCACTGATTCATTGTACCGTATTTAATGTCGGGCTCTGTTTAATTTTACATTGTTCACTGTAGGGCACTGTTTCACTGTACCGTATTTAATGTCGGGCTGTATTTAATTTTACATTGTTCTCTGTAGGGCGCTGTTTAATTGTACCGTATTTAATGTCGGGCTCTGTTTAATTTTACCTTGTTCAGTGTAGGTCACTGTTTCATTGTACCGTATTTAATGTCGGGCTCTGTTTAATTTTACCTTGTTCAGTGTAGGGCACTGTTTCATTGTACCGTATTAAATGTCGGGCTGTGTTTAATTGTACATTGTTCACTGTAGGGCACTGTTTCATTTTACTGTATATAATGTCGGGCTCTGTTTAATTTTACCTTGTTCAGTGTAGGGCACTGTTTCATTGTACCGTATTTAATGTCGGGCTGTGTTTAATTTTACATTGTTCAGTGTAGGGCACTCTTTCATTGTACCGTATTTAATGTCGGGCTCTGTTTAATTTTACATTGTTGCTGGTAGGGCACTGATGCATTGTACCGTATTTAATGTCGGGCTGTGTTTAATTTTACATTGTTCACTGTCGGGCACTGTTTCATTGTACCGTATTTAATGTCGGGCTGTGTTTTATTGTACATTGTTCCCTGTAGGGCATTGTTTCATTGTGCCGTATTTAATGTTGGGCTCTGTTTAATTTTACCTTGTTCACTGTCGGGCACTGTTTCATTGTCCCGTATTTAATGTCGGGCTCTGATTAATTTTACATTGTTCAGTGTAGGGCACTGTTTCATTGTACTGTATTTAATGTCGGGCTCTGTTTAATTTTGCCTTGTTTACTGTAGGTCACTGTTTCATTGTACCGTATTTAATGTCGGGCTCTGTTAATTTTACATTGTTGCTGGTAGGGCACTGATTCATTGTACCGTATTTAATGTCGGGCTGTGTTTAATTATACATTGTTCACTGTGGGGCACTGTTTCATTGTACCGTATTTAATGTCGGGCTCTGTTTAATTTTACCTTGTTCAGTGTAGGTCACTGTTTCATTGTACCGTATTTAATGCGCGGCTCTGTTTAATTTTACCTTGTTCAGTGTAGGGCACTGTTTCATTTTACCGTATTTACTGTCGGGCTGTGTTTAATTGTACATTGTTCACTGTAGGGTACTGTTTCATTTTACTGTATTTAATGTCGGGCTCTGTTTAATTTTACCTTGTTCAGTGTAGGGCACTGTTTCATTGTACCGTATTTAATGTCGGGCTGTGTTTAATTTTACATTGTTCAGTGTAGGGCACTCTTTCATTGTACCGTATTTAATGTCGGGCTCTGTTTAATTTTACATTGTTGCTGGTAGGGCACTGATTCATTGTACCGTATTTAATGTCGGGCTGTGTTTAATTTTACCTTGTTCAGTGTAGGGCACTGTTTCATTGTACCGTTTTTAATGTCGGGCTGTGTTTAATTTTACATTGTTCAGTGTAGGGCACCCTTTCATTGTACCGTATTTAATGTCGGAGTCTGTTTAATTTTAAATTGTTGCTGGTAGGGCACTGATTCATTGTACCGTATTTAATGTCGGGCTGTGTTTAATTTTTCATTGTTCACTGTAGGGCACTGTTTCATTGTGCCGTATTTAATGTCGGGCTGTGTTTAATTGTACATTGTTCACTGTAGGGTACTGTTTCATTGTACCGTATTTAATGTCGGGCTCTGTTTAATTGTACATTGTTCAGTGTAGGGCACGGTTTCATTGTACCGTATTTAATGTCGGGCTCTGTTTAATTTTACATTGTTGCTGGTAGGGCACTGATTCATTGTACCGTATTTAATGTCGGGCTGTGTTTAATTATACATTGTTCACTGTGGGGCACTGTTTCATTGTACCGTATTTAATGTCGGGCTCTGTTTAATTTTACCTTGTTCAGTGTAGGTCACTGTTTCATTGTACCGTATTTAATGTGCCGCTCTGTTTAATTTTACCTTGTTCAGTGTAGGGCACTGTTTCATTTTACCGTATTTACTGTCGGGCTGTGTTTAATTGTACATTGTTCACTGTAGGGCACTGTTTCATTTTACTGTATTTAATGTCGGGCTCTGTTTAATTTTACCTTGTTCAGTGTAGGGCACTGTTTCATTGTACCGTATTTAATGTCGGGCTGTGTTTAATTTTACATTGTTCAGTGTAGGGCAATGTTTCATTGTACCGTATTTAGTGTCGGGCTCTGTTTAATTTTACATTGTTGCTGGTAGGGCACTGATTCATTGTACCGTATTTAATGTCGGGCTGTGTTTAACATTACATTGTTCACTGTAGGGCATTGTTTCATTGTGCTGTATTTAATGTTGGGCTCTGTTTAATTTTACCTTGTTCACTGTAGGTCACTGTTTCATTGTACCGTATTTAATGTCGGGCTCTGTTTAATTTTACATTGTTGCTGGTAGGGCACTGATTCATTGTACCGTATTTAATGTCGGGCTCTGTTTAATGTTACATTGTTCACTGTCGGGCACTGTTTCATTGTACTGTATTTAATTTCGGGCTCTGTTTAATTTTACATTGTTGCTGGTAGGGCACTGATTCATTGTACCGTATTTAATGTCGAGCTCTGTTTAATTTTACCTTGTTCACTGTAGGGCACTGTTTCATTGTCCCGTATTTAATGTCGGTCTTTGTTTAATTTTACATTGTTCACTGTCGGGCACTGTTTCATTGTCCCGTATTTAATGTCGGGCTTTGTTTAATTTTGCCTTGTTTACTGTAGGTCACTGTTTCATTGTCCCGTATTTAATGTCGGGCTCTGTTTAATGTTACATTGTTCAGTGTAGGGCACTGTTTCATTGTACTGTATTTAATGTCCGGCTCTGTTTAATTTTACCTTGTTCAGTGTAGGGCACGGTTTCATTGTACCGTTTTTAATGTCGGGCTCTGTTTAATTTTACATTGTTGCTGGTAGGGCACTGATTCATTGTACCGTATTTAATGTCGGGCTCTGTTTAATTTTACCTTGTTCAGTGTAGGTCACTGTTTCATTGTCCCGTATTTAATGTCGGGCTGTGTTTTATTGTACATTGTTCCCTGTAGGGCATTGTTTCATTGTGCTGTATTTAATGTTGGGCTCTGTTTAATTTTACCTTGTTCACTGTCGGGCACTGTTTCATTGTCCCGTATTTAATGTCGGGCTGTGTTTAATTGTACATTGTTCACTGTAGGGTACTGTTTCATTGTACCGTATTTAATGTCGGGCTGTGTTGAATTGTACGTTGTTCACTGTAGGGCACTGTTTCATTTTACCGTATTTAATGTCGGGCTCTGTTTACTTTTACATACTTCACTGTAAGGCATTGTTTCATTGTGCTGTATTTAATGTTGGGCTCTGTTTAATTTTACCTTGTTCAGTGTAGGCCACTGTTTCATTATACCGTATTTAATGTCGGGCTGTGTTTAAGTTTACATTGTTCTGTGTAGGGCACTGATTCATTGTACTGTATTTAATGTCGGGCTGTGTTTAAGTTTACATTGTTCTGTGTAGGTCACCGTTTCATTGTACCGTATTTAATGTCGGGCTCTCTTTAACTTTACATTGTTCAGTTTAGGGCACTGTTTCATTGTACTGTATTTAATGTCGGGCTCTGTTTAATTTTGCCTTGTTTACTGTAGGTCACTGTTTCATTGTACTGTATTTAATGTCGGGCTCTGTTAATTTTGCATTGTTCACTGTAGGGCACTGTTTCATTGTACTGTATTTAATGTCCGGCTCTGTTTAATTTTACATTGTTCAGTGTAGGGCACTGTTTGATTGTACCGTATTTAATGTCGCGCTCTGTTTACTTTTACATTGTTCAGTGTAGGGCACTGTTTCATTGTACCGTATTTAATGTCGGGCTCTGTTTACTTTTACATTGTTCACTGTAGGGCACTGTTTCATTGTACCGTATTGAATGTCGGGCTCTGTTTAATTTTACATTGCTCAGTGTAGGGCACTGTTTCATTGTCCCGTATTTAATGTCGGGCTCTGTTTAATTTTACATTGCTCAGTGTAGGGCACTGTTTCAGTGTACTGTATTTAATGTCGGGCTCTGTTTAATTTTACATTCTTCACTGTAAGGCATTGTTTCATTGTACCGTATTTAATGTCGGGCTCTGATTAATTTTACATTGTTTACTGAAGGTCACTGTTTCATTGTACTGTAATTAATGTCGGGCTCTGTTTAATTTTACCTTGTTCACTGTAGGGCACTGTTTCATTGTACTGTATTTAATGTCGGGGGTGTTTAATTTTACATTGTTCACTGTAGGGCACTGTTTCATTGTACCGTATTTAATGTCGGGCTGTGTTTAATTTTACTTTGTTCACTGTAGGGCACTGTTTCATTGTCCCGTATTTAATGTCGGGCTTTGTTTAATTTTTCCTTGTTCAGTGTAGGGCACGGTTTCATTGTCCCGTATTTAATGTCGGGCTTTGTTTAATTTTTCCTTGTTCAGTGTAGGGCACGGTTTCATTGTACCGTATTTAATGTCGGGCTCTGTTTAATTTTACATTGTTGCTGGTAGGGCACTGTTTCATTGTACCGTATTTAATGTCGGGCTCTGTTTAATTTTACTTTGTTCACTGTAGGGCACTGATTCATTGTACCGTATTTAATGTCGGGCTGTGTTTAATTGTACATTGTTCACTGTAGGGCACTGTTTCATTGTACCGTATTTAATGTCGGGCTCTGTTTAATTTTACATTGTTCAGTGTAGGGCACTGTTTCATTGTACCGTATTTAATGTCGGGCTCTGTTTAATTTTACCTTGTTGCTTGTAGGGCACTGTTTCGTTGTACCGTATTTAATGTCGGACTGTGTTTAAGTTTACCTTGCTCAGTGGAGGGCACTGTTTCATTGTACTGTTTTTAATGTCGGGCTGTGTTTAATTTTACCTTGCTCAGTGCAGGGCACTGTTTCATTGTACTGTTTTTAATGTCGGGCTGTGTTTAATTTTACATTCTTCACTGTAGAGCATTGTTTCATTGTGCTGTATTTAATGTTGGGCTCTGTTTAATTTTACCTTGTTCACTGTCGGGCACTGTTTCATTGTCCCGTATTTAATGTCGGGCTCTGTTGAATGTTACATTGTTCAGTGTAGGGCACTGTTTCATTGTACCGTATTTAATGTCGGGCTCTGTTTAATTTTGCCTTGCTCAGTGGAGGGCACTGTTACATTGTACTGTATTTAATGTCGGGCTCTGTTTAATTTTGCCTTGTTTACTGTAGGTCACTGTTTCATTGTACTGTATTTAATGTCGGGCTCTGTTTAATTTTACCTTGTTCAGTGTAGGGCACTGTTTCATTGTACCGTATTTAATGTCGGGCTCTGTTTAATTTTACCTTGTTCAGTGTAGGGCACTGTTTCATTTTACTGTATTTAAAGTCGGGCTGTGTTTAATTTTACATTGTTCAGTGTAGGGCACTGATTCATTGTACCGTATTGAATGTCGGGCTGTGTTTAAGTTTACATTGTTCACTGTAGGGCACTGTTTCATTGTCCCGTATTTAATGTCGGGCTGTGTTTTATTTTACATTGTTCAGTGTAGGGCACTGATTCATTGCACCGTATTTAATGTCGGGCTCTGTTTAATTTTGCCTTGTTTACTGTAGGGCACTGTTTCATTGTACTGTATTTAATGTCGGGCTCTGTTTAATTTTACATTGTTCAGTGTAGGCCACTGTTTCATTGTACCGTATTTAATGTCGGGCTCTGTTTAACTTTACATTGTTGCTGGTAGGGCACTGATTCATTTTACCGTATTTCATGTCGGGCTGTGTTTAATTGTACATTGTTCACTGTAGGGCACTGTTTCATTGTACTGTTTTTAATGTCGGGCTGTGTTTAATTTTACATTCTTCACTGTAGGGCATTGTTTCATTGTACCGTATTTAATGTTGGGCTCTGTTTAACTTTACCTTGTTCACTGTCGGGCACTGTTTCATTGTCCCGTATTTCATGTCGGGCTCTGTTTAATGTTACATTGTTCAGTGTCGGGCACTGTTTCACTGTACCGTATTTAATGTCGGGCTCTGTTTAATTTTACATTGTTCAGTGTAGGGCACTGTTTCATTGTACTGTATTTAATGTCGGGCGCTGTTTAATTTTACCTTGTTCAGTGTAGGGCACTGTTTCATTGTACCGTATTTAATGTCGGGCTGTGTGTAATTTTACCCTGTTCAGTGTAGGGCACTGTTTCATTTTACCGTATTTAATGTCGGGCTGTGTTTAATTTTACATTGTTCACTGTAGGACATTGTTTCATTGTGCTGTATTTAATGTTGGGCTCTGTTTAATTTTACCTTGTTCACTGTCGGGCACTGTTTCATTGTCCCGTATTTAATGTCGGGCTCTGATTAATTTTACATTGTTTACTGAAGGTCACTGTTTCATTGTACTGTATTTAATGTCGGGCTCTGTTAATTTTCATTGTTCACTGTCGGGCACTGTTTCATTGTCCCGTATTTAATGTCGGGCTTTGTTTAATTTTTCCTTGTTCACTGTAGGTCACTGTTTCATTGTACCGTATTTAATGTCGGGCTCTGTTTAATTTTACATTGTTGCTGATAGGGCACTGATTCATTGTACCGTATTTAATGTCGGGCTGTGTTTAATTTTACATTGTTCTCTGTAGGGCACTGTTTCATTGTACCGTATTTAATGTCGGGCTCTGTTTAATTTTACCTTGTTCAGTGTAGGTCACTGTTTCATTGAACCGTATTTAATGTCGGGCTCTGTTTAATTTTACCTTGTTCAGTGTAGGGCACTGTTTCATTGTACCGTATTTACTGTCGGGCTGTGTTTAATTGTACATTGTTCACTGTAGGGTACTGTTTCATTGTACCGTATTTAATGTCGGGCTGTGTTTAACTGTACATTGTTCACTGTAGGGCACTGTTTCATTTTACTGTATTTAATGTCGGGCTCTGATTAACTTTACATTGTTCAGTGTAGAGCACTGTTTCATTGTACTGTATTTAATGTCGGGCTCTGTTTAATTTTGCCTTGTTTACTGTAGGTCACTGTTTCATTGTACTGTATTTAATGTCGGGCTCTGTTAATTTTCATTGTTTACTGTAGGGCACTGTTTCATTGTACCGTATTTACTGTCGGGCTGTGTTTAATTGTACATTGTTCACTGTAGGGTACTGTTTCATTGTACCGTATTTAATGTCGGGCTGTGTTTAACTGTACATTGTTCACTGTAGGGCACTGTTTCATTTTACTGTATTTAATGTCGGGCTCTGATTAACTTTACATTGTTCAGTGTAGAGCACTGTTTCATTGTACTGTATTTAATGTCGGGCTCTGTTTAATTTTGCCTTGTTTACTGTAGGTCACTGTTTCATTGTACTGTATTTAATGTCGGGCTCTGTTAATTTTCATTGTTTACTGTAGGGCACTGTTTCATTGTACTGTATTTAATGTCCGGCTCTGTTTAATTTTACCTTGTTCAGTGTAGGGCACGGTTTCATTGTACCGTATTTAATGTCGGGCTCTGTTTAATTTTACCTTGTTCAGTGTAGGTCACTGTTTCATTGTACCGTATTTAATGTCGGGCTCTGTTTAATTTTACCTTGTTCAGTGTAGGTCACTGTTTCATTGTACCGTATTTAATGTCGGGCTCTGTTTAATTTTACCTTGTTCAGTGTAGGGCACTGTTTCATTGTACCGTATTTACTGTCGGGCTGTGTTTAATTGTACATTGTTCACTGTAGGGTACTGTTTCATTGTACCGTATTTAATGTCGGGCTGTGTTTAATTGTACATTGTTCACTGTAGGGCACTGTTTCATTTTACCGTATTTAATGTCGGGCTGTGTTTAATTGTACATTGTTCACTGTAGGGCACTGTTTCATTTTACTGTATTTAATGTCGGGCTCTGTTTAATTTTACCTTGTTCAGTGTCGGGCACTGTTTCATTGTACCGTATTTAATGTCGGGCTGTGTTTTATTTTACATTGTTCAGTGTAGGGCACTGTTTCATTGTACCGTATTTAATGTCGGGCTGTGTTTAATTTTACATTGTTCAGTGTAGGGCTCTCTTTCATTGTACCGTATTTAATGTCGGGCCCTGTTTAATTTTACATTGTTGCTGGTAGGGCACTGTTTCATTGTACCGTATTTAATGACGGGCTCTGTTTAATTTTACATTCTTCACTGTAGGGCACTGTTTCATTGTACTGTATTTAATGTCGGGCTCTGTTTAATTTTGCCTTGTTTACTGTAGGTCACTGTTTCATTGTACTGTATTTAATGTCGGGCTCTGTTAATTTTGCATTGTTCACTGTAGGGCACTGTTTCATTGTACTGTATTTCATGTCCGGCTCTGTTTAATTTTTCATTGTTCAGTGTAGGGCACTGTTTCATTGTACCGTATTTAATGTCGCGCTCTGTTTACTTTTACATTGTTCAGTGTAGGGCACTGTTTCATTGTACCGTATTTAATGTCGGGCTCTGTTTACTTTTACATTGTTCAGTGTAGGGCACTGTTTCATTGTACCGTATTTAATGTCGGGCTCTGTTTACTTTTACATTGTTCACTGTAGGGCACTGTTTCATTGTACTGTATTTAATGTCCGGCTCTGTTTAATTTTACATTGTTCACTGTAGGGCACTGTTTCATTGTACTGTATTTAATGTCCGGCTCTGTTTAATTTTACATTGTTCAGTGTAGGGCACTGTTTCATTGTACCGTATTTAATGTCGGGCTCTGTTTACTTTTACATTGTTGCTGGTAGGGTACTGATTCATTGTACCGTATTTAATGTCGAGCTGTGTTTAATTTTACATTGTTCACTGTAGGGCACTGTTTCATTGTACCGTATTTAATGTCGTGCTCTGTTTAATTTTCCCTTGTTCAGTGTAGGTCACTGTTTCATTGTACCGTATTTAATGTCGGCCTCTGTTTATTTTTACCTTGTTCAGTGTAGGACTGTGTTTAATTGTACATTGTTCACTGTAGGGCACTGTTTCATTGTACCGTATTTAATGTCGGGCTGTGTTTAATTGTACATTGTTCACTGTAGGGCACTGTTTCATTTTACTGTATTTAATGTCGGGCTCTGTTTCATTTTACCTTGTTCAGTGTAGGGCACTGTTTCATTGTACCGTATTTAATGTCGGGCTGTGTTTAATTTTCCCTTGTTCAGTGTAGGTCACTGTTTCATTGTACCGTATTTAATGTCGGGCTCTGTTTATTTTTACCTTGTTCAGTGTAGGACTGTGTTTAATTGTACATTGTTCACTGTAGGGCACTGTTTCATTGTACCGTATTTAATGTCGGGCTGTGTTTAATTGTACATTGTTCACTGTAGGGCACTGTTTCATTTTACTGTATTTAATGTCGGGCTCTGTTTCATTTTACCTTGTTCAGTGTAGGGCACTGTTTCATTGTACCGTATTTAATGTCGGGCTGTGTTTAATTTTACATTGTTCAGTGTAGGGCACTTTTTCATTGTACCGTATTTAATGCCGGGCTGTGTTTAATGTTGCCTTGTTCAGTGTAGGGCACTGTTTCATTTTACCGTATTTAATGTCGGCTGTGTTTAATTGTACATTGTTCACTGTAGGGCACTGTTTCATTGTACCGTATTTAATGTCGGGCTGTGTTTAATTTTACCTTGCTCAGGGGACGGCACTGTTACATTGTACTGTATTTAATGTCGTGCTCTGTTTAATTTTGCATTGTTCACTGTAGGGCACTGTTTCATTGTACCGTATATAATGTCGGGCTGTGTTTTATTTTACATTGTTCAGTGTAGGGCACTGTTTCATTGTACCGTATTTAATGTCGGGCTGTCTTTAATTTTACATTGTTCAGTGTAGGGCACTCTTTCATTGTACCGTATTTAATGTCGGGCTCTGTTTAATTTTACATTGTTGCTGGTAGGGCACTGTTTCATTGTACCGTATTTAATGTCGGGCTCTGTTTAATTTTACATTCTTCACTGTAGGGCATTGTTTCATTGTACTGTATTTAATGTCGGGCACTGTTTAATTTTGCCTTGTTTACTGTAGGTCACTGTTTCATTGTACTGTATTTAATGTCGGGCTCTGTTAATTTTACATTGTTCACTGTAGGGCACTGTTTCATTGTACTGTATTTAATGTCCGGCTCTGTTTAATTTTACATTGTTCAGTGTAGGGCACTGTTTCGTTGTACCGTATTTAGTGTCCGGCTCTGTTTAATTTTACATTGTTCAGTGTAGGGCACTATTTCGTTGTACCGTATTTAATGTCGGGCTCTGTTTACTTTTACATTGTTCAGTGTAGGGCACTGTTTCATTGTACCGTATTTAATGTCGGGCTCTGTTTACTTTTACATTGATCAGTGTAGGGCACTATTTCATTGTACTGTATTTAATGTCCGGCTCTGTTTAATTTTACATTGTTCAGTGTAGGGCACTGTTTCATTGTACCGTATTTAATGTCTGGCTCTGTTTACTTTTACATTGTTGCTGGTAGGGCACTGATTCATTGTACCGTATTTAATGTCGGGCTGTGTTTAATTTTACATTGTTCACTGTAGGGCACTGTTCCTTGTACCGTATTTAATGTCGGGCTCTGTTTAATTTTACCTTGTTCAGTGTAGGTCACTGTTTCATTGTACCGTATTTAATGTCGGACTCTGTTTATTTTTACCTTGTTCAGTGTAGGACTGTGTTTAATTGTACATTGTTCACTGTAGGGCACTGTTTCATTGTACCGTATTTAATGTCGGGCTGTGTTTAATTGTACATTGTTCACTGCAGGGCACTGTTTCATTTTACTGTATTTAATGTCGGGCTGTGTTTAATTTTACATTGTTCAGTGGAGGGCACTGTTTCATTGTACCGTATTTAATGTCGGGCTGTGTTTAATTGTACATTGTTCACTGTAGGGCACTGTTTCATTTTACTGTATTTAATGTCGGGCTGTGTTTAATTTTACATTGTTCAGTGTAGGGCACTGTTTCATTGTACTGTATTTAATGTCGGGCTGTGTTTAATTGTACTTTGTTCAGTGTAGGTCACTGTTTCATTGTACCGTATTTAATGTCGGGCTCTGTTTATTTTTACCTTGTTCAGTGTAGGACTGTGTTTAATTGTACATTGTTCACTGTAGGGCACTGTTTCATTTTACTGTATTTAATGTCGGGCTGTGTTTAATTTTACATTGTTCAGTGTAGGGCACTGTTTCATTGTACCGTATTTAATGTCGGGCTGTGTTTAATTGTACATTGTTCACTGTAGGTCACTGTTTCATTGTACCGTATTTAATGTCGGGCTGTGTTTAATTGTACATTGTTCACTGTAGGGCACTGTTTCATTTTACTGTATTTAATGTCGGGCTGTGTTTAATTTTACATTGTTCAGTGTAGGGCACTGTTTCATTGTACCGTATTTAATGTCGGGCTGTGTTTTATTTTACATTGTTCAGTGTAGGGCACTGTTTCATTGTACCGTATTTAATGTCGGGCTGTGTTTTATTTTACATTGTTCAGTGTAGGGCACTGTTTCATTGTACCGTATTTAATGTCGGGCTGTGTTTTATTTTACATTGTTCAGTGTAGGGCACTGTTTCATTGTACCGTATTTAATGTCGGGCTGTCTTTAATTTTACATTGTTCAGTGTAGGGCACTGTTTCATTGTACCGTATTTAATGTCGGGCTCTGTTTAATTTTACATTGTTGCTGGTAGGGCACTGTTTCATTGTACCGTATTTAATGTCGGGCTCTGTTTAATTTTACATTCTTCACTGGAGGGCATTGTTTCATTGTACTGTATTTAATGTCGGGCTCTGTTTAATTTTGCCTTGTTTACTGTAGGTCACTGTTTCATTGTACTGTATTTAATGTCGGGCTCTGTTAATTTTACATTGTTCACTGTAGGGCACTGTTTCATTGTACCGTATTTAATGTCCGGCTCTGTTTAATTTTACATTGTTCAGTGTAGGGCACAGTTTCGTTGTACCGTATTTAATGTCGGGCTCTGTTTACTTTTACATTGTTCAGTGTAGGGCACTGTTTCATTGTACCGTATTTAATGCCGGGGTCTGTTTACTTTTACATTGTTCAGTGTAGGGCACTGTTTCATTGAACCGTATTTACTGTCGGGCTGTGTTTAATTTTACCTTGTTCACTGTTGGGCACTGTTTCATTGTACCGTATTTAATGTCGGGCTCTGTTTACTTTTACTTTGTTCACTGTAGGGCACTGTTTCATTGTGCTGTATTTAATGTCGGGCTATGTTTAATTTTACCTTGCTCAGTGGAGGGCACTGTTACATTGTACTGTATTTAATGTCCGGCTCTGTTTAATTTTACATTGTTCACTGTAGTGCACTGTTTCATTGTGCTGTATTTAATGTCGGGCTCTGTTTAATTTTACATTGTTCACTGTAGGGCACTGTTTCATTGTACTGTATTTAATGTCCGGCTCTGTTTAATTTTACATTGTTCAGTGTAGGGCACTGTTTCATTGTACCGTATTTAATGTCTGGCTCTGTTTACTTTTACATTGTTGCTGGAAGGACACTGATTCATTGTACCGTATTTAATGTCGGGCTGTGTTTAATTTTACCTTGTTCACTGTAGGTCACTGTTTCATTGTACCGTATTTAATGTCGGGCTCTGTTCAATTTTACATTGTTCACTGTAGGGCACTGTTTCATTGTACCGTATTTAATGTCGGGCTGTGTTTAATTTTACCTTGTTCAGTGTAGGGCACTGTTTCATTTTACTGTATGTAATGTCGGGCTCTGTTTCATTTTACCTTGTTCAGTGTAGGGCACTCTTTCATTGTACCGTATTTAATGTCGGGCTGTGTTTAATGTTGCCTTGTTCAGTGTAGGGCACTGTTTCATTTTACCGTATTTAATGTCGGGCTGTGTTTAATTGTACTTTGTTCACTGTCGGGCACTGTTTCATTGTACCGTATTTAATGTCGGGCTGTGTTTAATTTTACCTTGCTCAGTGGACGGCACTGTTACATTGTACTGTATTTAATGTCGTGCTCTGTTTAATTTTACATTGTTCACTGTAGGGCACTGTTTCATTGTACCGTAGTTAATGTCGGGCTATGTTTAATTTTACATTGTTCACTGTAGGTCACTGTTTCATTGTGCTGTATTTAATGTCGGGCTGTGTTTAATTTTACATTCTTCACTGTAGGGCATTGTTTCATTGTGCTGTATTTAATGTTGGGCTCTGTTTAATTTTACCTTGTTCACTGTCGGGCACTGTTTCATTGTCCCGTATTTAATGTCGGGCTGTGTTTAATTATACATTGTTCACTGTGGGGCACTGTTTCATTGTACCGTATTTAATGTCGGGCTCTGTTTAATTTTACCTTGTTCAGTGTAGGTCACTGTTTCATTGTACCGTATTTAATGTGCGGCTCTGTTTAATTTTACCTTGTTCAGTGTAGGGCACTGTTTCATTTTACCGTATTTACTGTCGGGCTGTGTTTAATTGTACATTGTTCACTGTAGGGTACTGTTTCATTTTACTGTATTTAATGTCGGGCTCTGTTTAATTTTACCTTGTTCAGTGTAGGGCACTGTTTCATTGTACCGTATTTAATGTCGGGCTGTGTTTAATTTTACATTGTTCAGTGTAGGGCACTCTTTCATTGTACCGTATTTAATGTCGGGCTCTGTTTAATTTTACATTGTTGCTGGTAGGGCACTGATTCATTGTACCGTATTTAATGTCGGGCTGTGTTTAATTTTACCTTGTTCAGTATAGGGCACTGTTTCATTGTACCGTTTTTAATGTCGGGCTGTGTTTAATTTTACATTGTTCAGTGTAGGGCACCCTTTCATTGTACCGTATTTAATGTCGGAGTCTGTTTAATTTTAAATTGTTGCTGGTAGGGCACTGATTCATTGTACCGTATTTAATGTCGGGCTGTGTTTAATTTTTCATTGTTCACTGTAGGGCACTGTTTCATTGTGCCGTATTTAATGTCGGGCTGTGTTTAATTGTACATTGTTCACTGTAGGGTACTGTTTCATTGTACCGTATTTAATGTCGGGCTCTGTTTAATTTTGCCTTGTTTACTGTAGGTCACTGTTTCATTGTACCGTATTTAATGTCGGGCTCTGTTAATTTTCATTGTTTACTGTAGGGCACTGTTTCATTGTACTGTATTTAATGTCGGGCTCTGTTTAATTGTACATTGTTCAGTGTAGGGCACGGTTTCATTGTACCGTATTTAATGTCGGGCTCTGTTTAATTTTACATTGTTGCTGGTAGGGCACTGATTCATTGTACCGTATTTAATGTCGGGCTGTGTTTAATTATACATTGTTCACTGTGGGGCACTGTTTCATTGTACCGTATTTAATGTCGGGCTCTGTTTAATTTTACCTTGTTCAGTGTAGGTCACTGTTTCATTGTACCGTATTTAATGTGCGGCTCTGTTTAATTTTACCTTGTTCAGTGTAGGACACTGTTTCATTTTACCGTATTTACTGTCGGGCTGTGTTTAATTGTACATTGTTCACTGTAGGGCACTGTTTCATTTTACTGTATTTAATGTCGGGCTCTGTTTAATTTTACCTTGTTCAGTGTAGGGCACTGTTTCATTGTACCGTATTTAATGTCGGGCTGTGTTTAATTTTACATTGTTCAGTGTAGGGCAATGTTTCATTGTACCGTATTTAGTGTCGGGCTCTGTTTAATTTTACATTGTTGCTGGTAGGGCACTGATTCATTGTACCGTATTTAATGTCGGGCTGTGTTTAACATTACATTGTTCACTGTAGGGCATTGTTTCATTGTGCTGTATTTAATGTTGGGCTCTGTTTAATTTTACCTTGTTCACTGTAGGTCACTGTTTCATTGTACCGTATTTAATGTCGGGCTCTGTTTAATTTTACATTGTTGCTGGTAGGGCACTGATTCATTGTACCGTATTTAATGTCGGGCTCTGTTTAATGTTACATTGTTCACTGTCGGGCACTGTTTCATTGTACTGTATTTAATGTCGGGCTCTGTTTAATTTTACATTGTTGCTGGTAGGGCACTGATTCATTGTACCGTATTTAATGTCGAGCTCTGTTTAATTTTACCTTGTTCACTGTAGGGCACTGTTTCATTGTCCCGTATTTAATGTCGGTCTTTGTTTAATTTTACATTGTTCACTGTCGGGCACTGTTTCATTGTCCCGTATTTAATGTCGGGCTTTGTTTAATTTTGCCTTGTTTACTGTAGGTCACTGTTTCATTGTCCCGTATTTAATGTCGGGCTCTGTTTAATGTTACATTGTTCAGTGTAGGGCACTGTTTCATTGTACTGTATTTAATGTCCGGCTCTGTTTAATTTTACCTTGTTCAGTGTAGGGCACGGTTTCATTGTACCGTTTTTAATGTCGGGCTCTGTTTAATTTTACATTGTTGCTGGTAGGGCACTGATTCATTGTACCGTATTTAATGTCGGGCTCTGTTTAATTTTACCTTGTTCAGTGTAGGTCACTGTTTCATTGTACCGTATTTAATGTCGGGCTCTGTTTAATTTTACCTTGTTCAGTGTAGGGCACTGTTTCATTGTACCGTATTTAATGTCGGGCTGTGTTTAATTGTACATTGTTCACTGTAGGGCACTGTTTCATTTTACTGTATATAATGTCGGGCTCTGTTTAATTTTACCTTGTTCAGTGTAGGGCATTGTTTCATTGTACCGTATTTAATGTCGGGCTGTGTTTTATTGTACATTGTTCCCTGTAGGGCATTGTTTCATTGTGCTGTATTTAATGTTGGGCTCTGTTTAATTTTACCTTGTTCACTGTCGGGCACTGTTTCATTGTCCCGTATTTAATGTCGGGCTCTGATTAATTTTACATTGTTCAGTGTAGGGCACTGTTTCATTGTACCGTATTTAATGTCGGGCTCTGTTTAATTTTGCCTTGTTTACTGTAGGTCACTGTTTCATTGTACCGTATTTAATGTCGGGCTCTGTTAATTTTCATTGTTTACTGTAGGGCACTGTTTCATTGTACTGTATTTAATGTCCGGCTCTGTTTAATTTTACCTTGTTCAGTGTAGGGCACGGTTTCATTGTACCGTATTTAATGTCGGGCTCTGTTTAATTTTACATTGTTGCTGGTAGGGCACTGATTCATTGTACCGTATTTAATGTCGGGCTGTGTTTAATTATACATTGTTCACTGTGGGGCACTGTTTCATTGTACCGTATTTAATGTCGGGCTCTGTTTAATTTTACCTTGTTCAGTGTAGGTCACTGTTTCATTGTACCGTATTTAATGTGCGGCTCTGTTTAATTTTACCTTGTTCAGTGTAGGGCACTGTTTCATTTTACCGTATTTACTGTCGGGCTCTGTGTAATTGTACATTGTTCACTGTAGGGTACTGTTTCATTTTACTGTATTTAATGTCGGGCTCTGTTTAATTTTACCTTGTTCAGTGTAGGGCACTGTTTCATTGTACCGTATTTAATGTCGGGCTGTGTTTAATTTTACATTGTTCAGTGTAGGGCACTCTTTCATTGTACCGTATTTAATGTCGGGCTCTGTTTAATTTTACATTGTTGCTGGTAGGGCACTGATTCATTGTACCGTATTTAATGTCGGGCTGTGTTTAATTTTACCTTGTTCAGTGTAGGGCACTGTTTCATTGTACCGTTTTTAATGTCGGGCTGTGTTTAATTTTACATTGTTCAGTGTAGGGCACCCTTTCATTGTACCGTATTTAATGTCGGAGTCTGTTTAATTTTAAATTGTTGCTGGTAGGGCACTGATTCATTGTACCGTATTTAATGTCGGGCTGTGTTTAATTTTTCATTGTTCACTGTAGGGCACTGTTTCATTGTGCCGTATTTAATGTCGGGCTGTGTTTAATTGTACATTGTTCACTGTAGGGTACTGTTTCATTGTACCGTATTTAATGTCGGGCTGTGTTGAATTGTACGTTGTTCACTGTAGGGCACTGTTTCATTTTACCGTATTTAATGTCGGGCTCTGTTTAATTTTACATTGTTGCTGGTAGGGCACTGATTCATTGTACCGTATTTAATGTCGGGCTGTGTTTAATTTTACCTTGTTCAGTGTAGGGCACTGTTTCATTGTACCGTTTTTAATGTCGGGCTGTGTTTAATTTTACATTGTTCAGTGTAGGGCACCCTTTCATTGTACCGTATTTAATGTCGGAGTCTGTTTAATTTTAAATTGTTGCTGGTAGGGCACTGATTCATTGTACCGTATTTAATGTCGGGCTGTGTTTAATTTTTCATTGTTCACTGTAGGGCACTGTTTCATTGTGCCGTATTTAATGTCGGGCTGTGTTTAATTGTACATTGTTCACTGTAGGGTACTGTTTCATTGTACCGTATTTAATGTCGGGCTGTGTTGAATTGTACGTTGTTCACTGTAGGGCACTGTTTCATTTTACCGTATTTAATGTCGGGCTCTGTTTACTTTTACATACTTCACTGTAAGGCATTGTTTCATTGTGCTGTATTTAATGTTGGGCTCTGTTTAATTTTACCTTGTTCAGTGTAGGCCACTGTTTCATTATACCGTATTTAATGTCGGGCTGTGTTTAAGTTTACATTGTAATGTGTAGGGCACTGATTCATTGTACTGTATTTAATGTCGGGCTGTGTTTAAGTTTACATTGTTCTGTGTAGGTCACCGTTTCATTGTACCGTATTTAATGTCGGGCTCTCTTTAACTTTACATTGTTCAGTTTAGGGCACTGTTTCATTGTACTGTATTTAATGTCGGGCTCTGTTTAATTTTGCCTTGTTTACTGTAGGTCACTGTTTCATTGTACTGTATTTAATGTCGGGCTCTGTTAATTTTGCATTGTTCACTGTAGGGCACTGTTTCATTGTACTGTATTTAATGTCCGGCTCTGTTTAATTTTACATTGTTCAGTGTAGGGCACTGTTTGATTGTACCGTATTTAATGTCGCGCTCTGTTTACTTTTACATTGTTCAGTGTAGGGCACTGTTTCATTGTACCGTATTTAATGTCGGGCTCTGTTTACTTTTACATTGTTCACTGTAGGGCACTGTTTCATTGTACCGTATTGAATGTCGGGCTCTGTTTAATTTTACATTGCTCAGTGTCGGGCACTGTTTCATTGTCCCGTATTTAATGTCGGGCTCTGTTTAATTTTACATTGCTCAGTGTAGGGCACTGTTTCAGTGTACTGTATTTAATGTCGGGCTCTGTTTAATTTTACATTCTTCACTGTAAGGCATTGTTTCATTGTACCGTATTTAATGTCGGGCTCTGATTAATTTTACATTGTTTACTGAAGGTCACTGTTTCATTGTACTGTATTTAATGTCGGGCTCTGTTTAATTTTACCTTGTTCACTGTAGGGCACTGTTTCATTGTACTGTATTTATTGTCGGGGGTGTTTAATTTTACATTGTTCACTGTAGGGCATTGTTTCATTGTACCGTATTTAATGTCGGGCTGTGTTTAATTTTACTTTGTTCACTGTAGGGCACTGTTTCATTGTCCCGTATTTAATGTCGGGCTTTGTTTAATTTTTCCTTGTTCAGTGTAGGGCACGGTTTCATTGTCCCGTATTTAATGTCGGGCTTTGTTTAATTTTTCCTTGTTCAGTGTAGGGCACGGTTTCATTGTACCGTATTTAATGTCGGGCTCTGTTTAATTTTACATTGTTGCTGGTAGGGCACTGTTTCATTGTACCGTATTTAATGTCGGGCTCTGTTTAATTTTACTTTGTTCACTGTAGGGCACTGATTCATTGTACCGTATTTAATGTCGGGCTGTGTTTAATTGTACATTGTTCACTGTAGGGCACTGTTTCATTGTACCGTATTTAATGTCGGGCTCTGTTTAATTTTACATTGTTCAGTGTAGGGCACTGTTTCATTGTACCGTATTTAATGTCGGGCTCTGTTTAATTTTACCTTGTTGCTTGTAGGGCACTGTTTCGTTGTACCGTATTTAATGTCGGACTGTGTTTAATTTTACCTTGCTCAGTGGAGGGCACTGTTTCATTGTACTGTTTTTAATGTCGGGCTGTGTTTAATTTTACCTTGCTCAGTGCAGGGCACTGTTTCATTGTACTGTTTTTAATGTCGGGCTGTGTTTAATTTTACATTCTTCACTGTAGAGCATTGTTTCATTGTGCTGTATTTAATGTTGGGCTCTGTTTAATTTTACCTTGTTCACTGTCGGGCACTGTTTCATTGTCCCGTATTTAATGTCGGGCTCTGTTTAATTTTACCTTGTTCAGTGTAGGGCACTGTTTCATTGTACCGTATTTAATGTCGGGCTCTGTTTAATTTTACCTTGTTCAGTGTAGGGCACTGTTTCATTTTACTGTATTTAAAGTCGGGCTGTGTTTAATTTTACATTGTTCAGTGTAGGGCACTGATTCATTGTACCGTATTGAATGTCGGGCTGTGTTTAAGTTTACATTGTTCACTGTAGGGCACTGTTTCATTGTCCCGTATTTAATGTCGGGCTGTGTTTTATTTTACATTGTTCAGTGTAGGGCACTGATTCATTGCACCGTATTTAATGTCGGGCTCTGTTTAATTTTGCCTTGTTTACTGTAGGGCACTGTTTCATTGTACTGTATTTAATGTCGGGCTCTGTTTAATTTTACATTGTTCAGTGTAGGCCACTGTTTCATTGTACCGTATTTAATGTCGGGCTCTGTTTAACTTTACATTGTTGCTGGTAGGGCACTGATTCATTTTACCGTATTTCATGTCGGGCTGTGTTTAATTGTACATTGTTCACTGTAGGGCACTGTTTCATTGTACTGTTTTTAATGTCGGGCTGTGTTTAATTTTACATTCTTCACTGTAGGGCATTGTTTCATTGTACCGTATTTAATGTCGGGCTCTGTTTAACTTTACATTGTTGCTGGTAGGGCACTGATTCATTTTACCGTATTTCATGTCGGGCTGTGTTTAATTGTACATTGTTCACTGTAGGGCACTGTTTCATTGTACTGTTTTTAATGTCGGGCTGTGTTTAATTTTACATTCTTCACTGTAGGGCATTGTTTCATTGTACCGTATTTAATGTTGGGCTCCGTTTAACTTTACCTTGTTCACTGTCGGGCACTGTTTCATTGTCCCGTATTTCATGTCGGGCTCTGTTTAATGTTACATTGTTCAGTGTCGGGCACTGTTTCACTGTACCGTATTTAATGTCGGGCTCTGTTTAATTTTACATTGTTCAGTGTAGGGCACTGTTTCATTGTACCGTATTTAATGTCGGGCTCTGTTTAATTTTACCTTGTTCAGTGTAGGGCACTGTTTCATTGTACTGTATTTAATGTCGGGCGCTGTTTAATTTTACCTTGTTCAGTGTAGGGCACTGTTTCATTGTACCGTATTTAATGTCGGGCTGTGTGTAATTTTACCCTGTTCAGTGTAGGGCACTGTTTCATTTTACCGTATTTAATGTCGGGCTGTGTTTAATTTTACATTGTTCACTGTAGGACATTGTTTCATTGTGCTGTATTTAATGTTGGGCTCTGTTTAATTTTACCTTGTTCACTGTCGGGCACTGTTTCATTGTCCCGTATTTAATGTCGGGCTCTGATTAATTTTACATTGTTTACTGAAGGTCACTG
Source organism: Scyliorhinus torazame (assembly GCF_047496885.1). Taxonomy (NCBI): domain Eukaryota; kingdom Metazoa; phylum Chordata; class Chondrichthyes; order Carcharhiniformes; family Scyliorhinidae; genus Scyliorhinus; species Scyliorhinus torazame. The sequence goes on from NW_027307865.1 coordinate 51,164, forward strand.
TTTCATTGTACTGTATTTAATGTCGGGCTCTGTTAATTTTCATTGTTCACTGTCGGGCACTGTTTCATTGTCCCGTATTTAATGTCGGGCTTTGTTTAATTTTTCCTTGTTCACTGTAGGTCACTGTTTCATTGTACCGTATTTAATGTCGGGCTCTGTTTAATTTTACATTGTTGCTTGTAGGGCACTGATTCATTGTACCGTATTTAATGACGGGCTGTGTTTAATTTTACATTGTTCTCTGTAGGGCACTGTTTCATTGAACCGTATTTAATGTCGGGCTCTGTTTAATTTTACCTTGTTCAGTGTAGGGCACTGTTTCATTGTACCGTATTTACTGTCGGGCTGTGTTTAATTGTACATTGTTCACTGTAGGGTACTGTTTCATTGTACCGTATTTAATGTCGGGCTGTGTTTAACTGTACATTGTTCACTGTAGGGCACTGTTTCATTTTACTATATATAATGTCGGGCTCTGTTTAATTTTACCTTGTTCAGTGTAGGGCACTGATTCATTGTACCGTATTTAATGTCGGGCTCTGATTAATTTTACATTGTTCAGTGTAGGGCACTGTTTCATTGTACTGTATTTAATGTCGGGCTCTGTTTAATTTTGCCTTGTTTACTGTAGGTCACTGTTTCATTGTACTGTATTTAATGTCGGGCTCTGTTAATTTTCATTGTTTACTGTAGGGCACTGTTTCATTGTACTGTATTTAATGTCTGGCTCTGTTTAATTTTACCTTGTTCAGTGTAGGGCTCGGTTTCATTGTACCGTATTTAATGTCGGGCTCTGTTTAATTTTACCTTGTTCAGTGTAGGTCACTGTTTCATTGTACCGTATTTAATGTCGGGCTCTGTTTAATTTTACCTTGTTCAGTGTAGGGCACTGTTTCATTGTACCGTATTTACTGTCGGGCTGTGTTTAATTGTACATTGTTCACTGTAGGGTACTGTTTCATTGTACCGTATTTAATGTCGGGCTGTGTTTAATTGTACATTGTTCACTGTAGGGCACTGTTTCATTTTACTGTATTTAATGTCGGGCTCTGTTTAATTTTACCTTGTTCAGTGTCGGGCACTGTTTCATTGTACCGTATTTAATGTCGGGCTGTGTTTTATTTTACATTGTTCAGTGTAGGGCACTGTTTCATTGTACCGTATTTAATGTCGGGCTGTGTTTAATTTTACATTGTTCAGTGTAGGGCACTCTTTCATTGTACCGTATTTAATGTCGGGCCCTGTTTAATTTTACATTGTTGCTGGTAGGGCACTGTTTCATTGTACCGTATTTAATGACGGGCTCTGTTTAATTTTACATTCTTCACTGTAGGGCACTGTTTCATTGTACTGTATTTAATGTCGGGCTCTGTTTAATTTTGCCTTGTTTACTGTAGGTCACTGTTTCATTGTACTGTATTTAATGTCGGGCTCTGTTAATTTTGCATTGTTCACTGTAGGGCACTGTTTCATTGTACTGTATTTAATGTCCGGCTCTGTTTAATTTTTCATTGTTCAGTGTTGGGCACTGTTTCATTGTACCGTATTTAATGTCGCGCTCTGTTTACTTTTACATTGTTCAGTGTAGGGCACTGTTTCATTGTACCGTATTTAATGTCGGGCTCTGTTTACTTTTACATTGTTCAGTGTAGGGCACTGTTTCATTGTACCGTATTTAATGTCGGGCTCTGTTTACTTTTACATTGTTCACTGTAGTGCACTGTTTCATTGTACTGTATTTAATGTCCGGCTCTGTTTAATTTTACATTGTTCACTGTAGGGCACTGTTTCATTGTACTGTATTGAATGTCCGGCTCTGTTTAATTTTACATTGTTCAGTGTAGGGCACTGTTTCATTGTACCGTATTTAATGTCGGGCTCTGTTTACTTTTACATTGTTGCTGGTAGGGTACTGATTCATTGTACCGTATTTAATGTCGAGCTGTGTTTAATTTTACATTGTTCACTGTAGGGCACTGTTTCATTGTACCGTATTTAATGTCGTGCTCTGTTTAATTTTCCCTTGTTCAGTGTAGGTCACTGTTTCATTGTACCGTATTTAATGTCGGGCTCTGTTTATTTTTACCTTGTTCAGTGTAGGACTGTGTTTAATTGTACATTGTTCACTGTAGGGCACTGTTTCATTGTACCGTATTTAATGTCGGGCTCTGTTTCATTTTACCTTGTTCAGTGTAGGGCACTGTTTCATTGTACCGTATTTAATGTCGGGCTGTGTTTAATTTTCCCTTGTTCAGTGTAGGTCACTGTTTCATTGTACCGTATTTAATGTCGGGCTCTGTTTATTTTTACCTTGTTCAGTGTAGGACTGTGTTTAATTGTACATTGTTCACTGTAGGGCACTGTTTCATTGTACCGTATTTAATGTCGGGCTGTGTTTAATTGTACATTGTTCACTGAAGGGCACTGTTTCATTTTACTGTATTTAATGTCGGGCTCTGTTTCATTTTACCTTGTTCAGTGTAGGGCACTGTTTCATTGTACCGTATTTAATGTCGGGCTGTGTTTAATTTTACATTGTTCAGTGTAGGGCACTCTTTCATTGTACCGTATTTAATGCCGGGCTGTGTTTAATGTTGCCTTGTTCAGTGTAGGGCACTGTTTCATTTTACCGTATTTAATGTCGGCTGTGTTTAATTGTACATTGTTCACTGTAGGGCACTGTTTCATTGTACCGTATTTAATGTCGGGCTCTGTTTAATTTTACATTGTTGCTGGTAGGGCACTGTTTCATTGTACCGTATTTAATGTCGGGCTCTGTTTAATTTTACATTCTTCACTGTAGGGCATTGTTTCATTGTACTGTATTTAATGTCGGGCACTGTTTAATTTTGCCTTGTTTACTGTAGGTCACTGTTTCATTGTACTGTATTTAATGTCGGGCTCTGTTAATTTTACATTGTTCACTGTAGGGCACTGTTTCATTGTACTGTATTTAATGTCCGGCTCTGTTTAATTTTACATTGTTCAGTGTAGGGCACTGTTTCGTTGTACCGTATTTAGTGTCCGGCTCTGTTTAATTTTACATTGTTCAGTGTAGGGCACTATTTCGTTGTACCGTATTTAATGTCGGGCTCTGTTTACTTTTACATTGTTCAGTGTAGGGCACTGTTTCATTGTACCGTATTTAATGTCTGGCTCTGTTTACTTTTACATTGTTGCTGGTAGGGCACTGATTCATTGTACCGTATTTAATGTCGGGCTGTGTTTAATTTTACATTGTTCACTGTAGGGCACTGTTCCTTGTACCGTATTTAATGTCGGGCTCTGTTTAATTTTACCTTGTTCAGTGTAGGTCACTGTTTCATTGTACCGTATTTAATGTCGGGCTCTGTTTATTTTTACCTTGTTCAGTGTAGGACTGTGTTTAATTGTACATTGTTCACTGTAGGGCACTGTTTCATTGTACCGTATTTAATGTCGGGCTGTGTTTAATTGTACATTGTTCACTGCAGGGCACTGTTTCATTTTACTGTATTTAATGTCGGGCTGTGTTTAATTTTACATTGTTCAGTGTAGGGCACTGTTTCATTGTACCGTATTTAATGTCGGGCTGTGTTTAATTGTACATTGTTCACTGTAGGGCACTGTTTCATTTTACTGTATTTAATGTCGGGCTGTGTTTAATTTTACATTGTTCAGTGTAGGGCACTGTTTCATTGTACTGTATTTAATGTCGGGCTGTGTTTAATTGTACTTTGTTCAGTGTAGGTCACTGTTTCATTGTACCGTATTTAATGTCGGGCTCTGTTTATTTTTACCTTGTTCAGTGTAGGACTGTGTTTAATTGTACATTGTTCACTGTAGGGCACTGTTTCATTTTACTGTATTTAATGTCGGGCTGTGTTTAATTTTACATTGTTCAGTGTAGGGCACTGTTTCATTGTACCGTATTTAATGTCGGGCTGTGTTTAATTGTACATTGTTCACTGTAGGTCACTGTTTCATTGTACCGTATTTAATGTCGGGCTGTGTTTAATTGTACATTGTTCACTGTAGGGCACTGTTTCATTTTACTGTATTTAATGTCGGGCTGTGTTTAATTTTACATTGTTCAGTGTAGGGCACTGTTTCATTGTACCGTATTTAATGTCGGGCTGTGTTTTATTTTACATTGTTCAGTGTAGGGCACTGTTTCATTGTACCGTATTTAATGTCGGGCTGTGTTTTATTTTACATTGTTCAGTGTAGGGCACTGTTTCATTGTACCGTATTTAATGTCGGGCTGTGTTTTATTTTACATTGTTCAGTGTAGGGCACTGTTTCATTGTACCGTATTTAATGTCGGGCTGTGTTTTATTTTACATTGTTCAGTGTAGGGCACTGTTTCATTGTACCGTATTTAATGTCGGGCTGTGTTTAATTTTACATTGTTCACTGTCGGGCACTGTTTCATTGTACCGTATTTAATGTCGGGCTGTGTTTAATTTTACCTTGTTCACTGTAGGGCACTGTTTCATTGTACCGTATTTAATGTCGGGCTGTCTTTAATTTTACATTGTTCAGTGTAGGGCACTCTTTCATTGTACCGTATTTAATGTCGGGCTCTGTTTAATTTTACATTGTTGCTGGTAGGGCACTGTTTCATTGTACCGTATTTAATGTCGGGCTCTGTTTAATTTTACATTCTTCACTGGAGGGCATTGTTTCATTGTACTGTATTTAATGTCGGGCTCTGTTTAATTTTGCCTTGTTTACTGTAGGTCACTGTTTCATTGTACTGTATTTAATGTCGGGCTCTGTTAATTTTACATTGTTCACTGTAGGGCACTGTTTCATTGTACCGTATTTAATGTCCGGCTCTGTTTAATTTTACATTGTTCAGTGTAGGGCACAGTTTCGTTGTACCGTATTTAATGTCGGGCTCTGTTTACTTTTACATTGTTCAGTGTAGGGCACTGTTTCATTGTACCGTATTTAATGCCGGGGTCTGTTTACTTTTACATTGTTCAGTGTAGGGCACTGTTTCATTGTACCGTATTTACTGTCGGGCTGTGTTTAATTTTACCTTGTTCACTGTTGGGCACTGTTTCATTGTACCGTATTTAATGTCGGGCTCTGTTTACTTTTACTTTGTTCACTGTAGGGCACTGTTTCATTGTGCTGTATTTAATGTCGGGCTATGTTTAATTTTACCTTGCTCAGTGGAGGGCACTGTTACATTGTACTGTATTTAATGTCCGGCTCTGTTTAATTTTACATTGTTCACTGTAGTGCACTGTTTCATTGTGCTGTATTTAATGTCGGGCTCTGTTTAATTTTACATTGTTCACTGTAGGGCACTGTTTCATTGTACTGTATTTAATGCCGGCTCTGTTTAATTTTACATTGTTCAGTGTAGGGCACTGTTTCATTGTACCGTATTTAATGTCTGGCTCTGTTTACTTTTACATTGTTGCTGGTAGGACACTGATTCATTGTACCGTATTTAATGTCGGGCTGTGTTTAATTTTACCTTGTTCACTGTAGGTCACTGTTTCATTGTACCGTATTTAATGTCGGGCTCTGTTCAATTTTACATTGTTCACTGTAGGGCACTGTTTCATTGTACCGTATTTAATGTCGGGCTGTGTTTAATTTTACCTTGTTCAGTGTAGGGCACTGTTTCATTTTACTGTATGTAATGTCGGGCTCTGTTTCATTTTACCTTGTTCAGTGTAGGGCACTCTTTCATTGTACCGTATTTAATGTCGGGCTGTGTTTAATGTTGCCTTGTTCAGTGTAGGGCACTGTTTCATTTTACCGTATTTAATGTCGGGCTGTGTTTAATTGTACTTTGTTCACTGTAGGGCACTGTTTCATTGTGCCGTATTTAATGTCGGGCTGTGTTTAATTTTACCTTGCTCAGTGGACGGCACTGTTACATTGTACTGTATTTAATGTCGTGCTCTGTTTAATTTTACATTGTTCACTGTAGGGCACTGTTTCATTGTACCGTAGTTAATGTCGGGCTATGTTTAATTTTACATTGTTCACTGTAGGTCACTGTTTCATTGTGCTGTATTTAATGTCGGGCTGTGTTTAATTTTACATTCTTCACTGTAGGGCATTGTTTCATTGTGCTGTATTTAATGTTGGGCTCTGTTTAATTTTACCTTGTTCACTGTCGGGCACTGTTTCATTGTCCCGTATTTAATGTCGGGCTCTGTTCAATGTTACATTGTTCAGTGTAGGGCACTGTTTCATTGTACAAAGAACAAAGAACAAAGAAATGTACAGCACAGGAACAGGCCCTTCGGCCCTCCAAGCCCGTGCCGACCATACTGCCTGACTAAACTACAATCTTCTACACTTCCTGGGTCCGTATCCTTCTATTCCCATCCTATTCATATATTTGTCAAGATGCCCCTTAAATGTCCCTATCGTCCCTGCCTCCACTACCTCCTCCGGTAGTGAGTTCCAGGCACCCACTACCCTCTGCGTAAAAAACTTGCCTCGTACATCTACTCTAAACTTTGCCCCTCTCACCTTAAACCTATGCCCCCTAGTAATTGACCCCTCTACCCTGGGGAAAAGCCTCTGACTATCCACTCTGTCTATGCCCCTCATAATTTTGTATACCTCTATCAGGTCGCCCCTCAACCTCCTTCGTTCCAGTGAGAACAAACCGAGTTTATTCAATCGCTCCTCATAGCTTATGCCCTCCATACCAGGCAACATTCTGGTAAATCTCTTCTGCACCCTCTCTAAAGCCTCCACATCCTTCTGGTAGTGTGGCGACCAGAATTGAACACTATACTCCAAGTGTGGCCTAACTAAGGTTCTATACAGCTGCAACATGACTTGCCAATTCTTATACTCAATGCCCCGGCCAATGAAGGCAAGCATGCCGTATGCCTTCTTGACTACCTTCTCCACCTGTGTAGCCCCTTTCAGTGATCTGTGGACCTGTACTCCTAGATCTCTTTGACTTTCAATACTCTTGAGGGTTCTACCATTCACTGTATATTCCCTACCTGCATTAGCCCTTCCAAAATGCATTACCTCACATTTGTCCAGGTTAAACTCCATCTGCCATCTCTCCGCCCAAGTCTCCAGACAATCTAAATCCTGCTGTATCCTCAGACAGTCCTCATCGCTATCCGCAATTCCACCAACCTTTGTGTCGTCTGCAAACTTACTAATCAGACCAGTTACATTTTCCTCCAAATCATTTATATATACTACAAAGAGCAAAGGTCCCAGCACTGATCCCTGTGGAACACCACTGGTCACAGCCCTCCAATTAGAAAAGCATCCCTCCATTGCTACCCTCTGCCTTCTATGGCCTAGCCAGTACTGTATTTAATGTCGGGCTCTGTTTAATTTTGCCTTTTTTACTGGAGGTCACTGTTTCATTGTACTGTATTTAATGTCGGGCTGTGTTTAATTTTACATTGTTCACTGTAGGGCAGTGTTTCATTGTGCTGTACTTAATGTTGGGCTCTGTTAATTTTACATTGTTCACTGTAGGGCACTGTTTCATTGTACTGTATTTAATGTCCGGCTCTGTTTAATTTTACATTGTTCAATGTAGGGCACTGTTTCATTGTACCGTATTTCATGTCGGGCTGTGTTTAATTGTACATTGTTCACTGTAGGGCACTGTTTCATTGTACCGTATTTAGTGTCGGGCTGTGGTAATTGTACATTGTTCACTGTAGGGCACTGTTTCATTGTACTGTATTTAATGCCTGGCTCTGTTTAATTTTACCTTGTTCAGTGCAGGGCACTGTTTCATTGTACCGTATTTAATGTCGGGCTGTGTTTAAGTTTACATTGTTCAGTGTAGGGTACTCATTCATTGTACTGTATTTAATGTCGGGCTGTGTTTAATTTTACATTGTTCAGTGTACGGCACTGTTTCGCTGTACCGTATTTAATGTCGGTCTCTGTTTAATTTTACATTGTTCAGTGTAGGGCACTGTTTCATTGAACTGTATTTAATGTCGGGCTCTGTTTAATTTTGCCTTGTTTACTGTAGGTCACTGTTTCATTGTACTGTATTTAATGTAGGGTTGTGTTTAATTTTACATTCTTCACTGTAGGGCATTGTTCCATTGTGCTGTATTTAATGTCTGGCTCTGTTTAATTTTACCTTGTTCAGTGCAGGGCACTGTTTCATTGTACCGTATTTAATGTAGGGCTGTGTTTAAGTTTACATTGTTCAGTGTAGGGCACAGATTCATTGCACCGTATTTAATGTCGGGCTCTGTTTAATTTTACAATGTTCAGTGTAGGGCACTGTTTCATTGTACCGTATTTAATGTCGGGCTCTGTTTAATTTTACCTTGTTCACTGTCGGGCACTTTTTCATTGTCCCTTATTTAATGTCGGGCTCTGTTTAATGTTACATTGTTCAGTGTAGGGCACTGTTTCATTGTACTGTATTTAATGTTGGGCTCTGTTTAATATTACCTTGTTCACTGTCGGGCACTGTTTCAATGTCCCGTATTTAATGTCGGGCTCTGATTAATTTTACATTGTTCAGTGTAGGGCACTGTTTCATTGTACTGTATTTAATGTCGGGCTCTGTTTAATTTTACCTTGTTCAGTGTAGGGCACTGTTTCATTGTACCGTATTTAATGTCGGGCTGTGTTTAATTTTACATTGTTCAGTGTAGGGCACCGTTTCATTGTACCGTATTTACTGTCGGGCTGTGTTTAATTGTACATTGTTCACTGTAGGGCACTGTTTCATTGTACCGTATTTAATGTCGGGCTGTGTTTAATTGTATATTGTTCACTGTAGGGCACTGTTTCATTGTACCGTATTTAATGTCGGGCAGCGTTCAATTTTACATTGTTCAGTGTAGGGCACTGTTTCATTGTCCCGTATTTAATGTCGGGCTGTGTTTAAGTTTACATTGTTCAGTGTAGGACACTGATTCATTGTACTGTATTTAATGTCGGGCTGTGTTTAATTTTACATTGTTCAGTGTACGGCACTGTTTCGCTGTACCGTATTTAATGCCGGGCTCTGTTTAATTTTACATTGTTCAGTGTAGGGCACTGTTTCATTGTACCGTATTTAATGTCGGGCTGTGTTTTATTTTACATTGTTCAGTGTAGGGCACTGTTTCGCTGTACCGTATTTAATGTCGGGCTCTGTTTAATTTTACATTGTTCAGTGTAGGGCACTGTTTCATTGTACCGTATTTAATGTCGGGCTGTGTTTAAGTTTACATTGTTCAGTGGAGGGCATTGTTTCATTGTACTGTATTTAATGTCGGGCTCTGTTTAATTTTGCCTTGTTTACTGTAGGTCACTGTTTCATTGTACTGTATTTAATGTCGGGCTCTGTTTAATTTTACATTCTTCACTGGAGGGCATTGTTTCATTGTACTGTATTTAATGTCGGGCTCTGTTTAATTTTGCCTTGTTTACTGTAGGTCACTGTTTCATTGTACTGTATTTAATGTCGGGCTCTGTTAATTTTACATTGTTCACTGTAGGGCACTGTTTCATTGTACCGTATTTAATGTCCGGCTCTGTTTAATTTTACATTGTTCAGTGTAGGGCACAGTTTCGTTGTACCGTATTTAATGTCGGGCTCTGTTTACTTTTACATTGTTCAGTGTAGGGCACTGTTTCATTGTACCGTATTTAATGCCGGGGTCTGTTTACTTTTACATTGTTCAGTGTAGGGCACTGTTTCATTGTACCGTATTTACTGTCGGGCTGTGTTTAATTTTACCTTGTTCACTGTTGGGCACTGTTTCATTGTACCGTATTTAATGTCGGGCTCTGTTTACTTTTACTTTGTTCACTGTAGGGCACTGTTTCATTGTGCTGTATTTAATGTCGGGCTATGTTTAATTTTACCTTGCTCAGTGGAGGGCACTGTTACATTGTACTGTATTTAATGTCCGGCTCTGTTTAATTTTACATTGTTCACTGTAGTGCACTGTTTCATTGTGCTGTATTTAATGTCGGGCTCTGTTTAATTTTACATTGTTCACTGTAGGGCACTGTTTCATTGTACTGTATTTAATGTCCGGCTCTGTTTAATTTTACATTGTTCAGTGTAGGGCACTGTTTCATTGTACCGTATTTAATGTCTGGCTCTGTTTACTTTTACATTGTTGCTGGTAGGACACTGATTAATTGTACCGTATTTAATGTCGGGCTGTGTTTAATTTTACCTTGTTCACTGTAGGTCACTGTTTCATTGTACCGTATTTAATGTCGGGCTCTGTTCAATTTTACATTGTTCACTGTAGGGCACTGTTTCATTTTACTGTATGTAATGTCGGGCTCTGTTTCATTTTACCTTGTTCAGTGTAGGGCACTCTTTCATTGTACCGTATTTAATGTCGGGCTGTGTTTAATGTTGCCTTGTTCAGTGTAGGGCACTGTTTCATTTTACCGTATTTAATGTCGGGCTGTGTTTAATTGTACTTTGTTCACTGTAGGGCACTGTTTCATTGTACCGTATTTAATGTCGGGCTGTGTTTAATTGTACATTGTTCACTGTAGGGCACTGTTTCATTTTACTGTATTTAATGTCGGGCTCTGTTTCATTTTACCTTGTTCAGTGTAGGGCACTGTTTCATTGTACCGTATTTAATGTCGGGCTGTGTTTAATTTTCCCTTGTTCAGTGTAGGTCACTGTTTCATTGTACCGTATTTAATGTCGGGCTCTGTTTATTTTTACCTTGTTCAGTGTAGGACTGTGTTTAATTGTACATTGTTCACTGTAGGGCACTGTTTCATTGTACCGTATTTAATGTCGGGCTGTGTTTAATTGTACATTGTTCACTGTAGGGCACTGTTTCATTTTACTGTATTTAATGTCGGGCTCTGTTTCATTTTACCTTGTTCAGTGTAGGGCACTGTTTCATTGTACCGTATTTAATGTCGGGCTGTGTTTAATTTTACATTGTTCAGTGTAGGGCACTTTTTCATTGTACCGTATTTAATGCCGGGCTGTGTTTAATGTTGCCTTGTTCAGTGTAGGGCACTGTTTCATTTTACCGTATTTAATGTCGGCTGTGTTTAATTGTACATTGTTCACTGTAGGGCACTGTTTCATTGTACCGTATTTAATGTCGGGCTGTGTTTAATTTTACCTTGCTCAGGGGACGGCACTGTTACATTGTACTGTATTTAATGTCGTGCTCTGTTTAATTTTGCATTGTTCACTGTAGGGCACTGTTTCATTGTACCGTATATAATGTCGGGCTGTGTTTTATTTTACATTGTTCAGTGTAGGGCACTGTTTCATTGTACCGTATTTAATGTCGGGCTGTCTTTAATTTTACATTGTTCAGTGTAGGGCACTCTTTCATTGTACCGTATTTAATGTCGGGCTCTGTTTAATTTTACATTGTTGCTGGTAGGGCACTGTTTCATTGTACCGTATTTAATGTCGGGCTCTGTTTAATTTTACATTCTTCACTGTAGGGCATTGTTTCATTGTACTGTATTTAATGTCGGGCACTGTTTAATTTTGCCTTGTTTACTGTAGGTCACTGTTTCATTGTACTGTATTTAATGTCGGGCTCTGTTAATTTTACATTGTTCACTGTAGGGCACTGTTTCATTGTACTGTATTTAATGTCCGGCTCTGTTTAATTTTACATTGTTCAGTGTAGGGCACTGTTTCGTTGTACCGTATTTAGTGTCCGGCTCTGTTTAATTTTACATTGTTCAGTGTAGGGCACTATTTCGTTGTACCGTATTTAATGTCGGGCTCTGTTTACTTTTACATTGTTCAGTGTAGGGCACTGTTTCATTGTACCGTATTTAATGTCGGGCTCTGTTTACTTTTACATTGATCAGTGTAGGGCACTATTTCATTGTACTGTATTTAATGTCCGGCTCTGTTTAATTTTACATTGTTCAGTGTAGGGCACTGTTTCATTGTACCGTATTTAATGTCTGGCTCTGTTTACTTTTACATTGTTGCTGGTAGGGCACTGATTCATTGTACCGTATTTAATGTCGGGCTGTGTTTAATTTTACATTGTTCACTGTAGGGCACTGTTCCTTGTACCGTATTTAATGTCGGGCTCTGTTTAATTTTACCTTGTTCAGTGTAGGTCACTGTTTCATTGTACCGTATTTAATGTCGGACTCTGTTTATTTTTACCTTGTTCAGTGTAGGACTGTGTTTAATTGTACATTGTTCACTGTAGGGCACTGTTTCATTGTACCGTATTTAATGTCGGGCTGTGTTTAATTGTACATTGTTCACTGCAGGGCACTGTTTCATTTTACTGTATTTAATGTCGGGCTGTGTTTAATTTTACATTGTTCAGTGGAGGGCACTGTTTCATTGTACCGTATTTAATGTCGGGCTGTGTTTAATTGTACATTGTTCACTGTAGGGCACTGTTTCATTTTACTGTATTTAATGTCGGGCTGTGTTTAATTTTACATTGTTCAGTGTAGGGCACTGTTTCATTGTACTGTATTTAATGTCGGGCTGTGTTTAATTGTACTTTGTTCAGTGTAGGTCACTGTTTCATTGTACCGTATTTAATGTCGGGCTCTGTTTATTTTTACCTTGTTCAGTGTAGGACTGTGTTTAATTGTACATTGTTCACTGTAGGGCACTGTTTCATTTTACTGTATTTAATGTCGGGCTGTGTTTAATTTTACATTGTTCAGTGTAGGGCACTGTTTCATTGTACCGTATTTAATGTCGGGCTGTGTTTAATTGTACATTGTTCACTGTAGGTCACTGTTTCATTGTACCGTATTTAATGTCGGGCTGTGTTTAATTGTACATTGTTCACTGTAGGGCACTGTTTCATTTTACTGTATTTAATGTCGGGCTGTGTTTAATTTTACATTGTTCAGTGTAGGGCACTGTTTCATTGTACCGTATTTAATGTCGGGCTGTGTTTTATTTTACATTGTTCAGTGTAGGGCACTGTTTCATTGTACCGTATTTAATGTCGGGCTGTGTTTTATTTTACATTGTTCAGTGTAGGGCACTGTTTCATTGTACCGTATTTAATGTCGGGCTGTGTTTTATTTTACATTGTTCAGTGTAGGGCACTGTTTCATTGTACCGTATTTAATGTCGGGCTGTCTTTAATTTTACATTGTTCAGTGTAGGGCACTGTTTCATTGTACCGTATTTAATGTCGGGCTCTGTTTAATTTTACATTGTTGCTGGTAGGGCACTGTTTCATTGTACCGTATTTAATGTCGGGCTCTGTTTAATTTTACATTCTTCACTGGAGGGCATTGTTTCATTGTACTGTATTTAATGTCGGGCTCTGTTTAATTTTGCCTTGTTTACTGTAGGTCACTGTTTCATTGTACTGTATTTAATGTCGGGCTCTGTTAATTTTACATTGTTCACTGTAGGGCACTGTTTCATTGTACCGTATTTAATGTCCGGCTCTGTTTAATTTTACATTGTTCAGTGTAGGGCACAGTTTCGTTGTACCGTATTTAATGTCGGGCTCTGTTTACTTTTACATTGTTCAGTGTAGGGCACTGTTTCATTGTACCGTATTTAATGCCGGGGTCTGTTTACTTTTACATTGTTCAGTGTAGGGCACTGTTTCATTGAACCGTATTTACTGTCGGGCTGTGTTTAATTTTACCTTGTTCACTGTTGGGCACTGTTTCATTGTACCGTATTTAATGTCGGGCTCTGTTTACTTTTACTTTGTTCACTGTAGGGCACTGTTTCATTGTGCTGTATTTAATGTCGGGCTATGTTTAATTTTACCTTGCTCAGTGGAGGGCACTGTTACATTGTACTGTATTTAATGTCCGGCTCTGTTTAATTTTACATTGTTCACTGTAGTGCACTGTTTCATTGTGCTGTATTTAATGTCGGGCTCTGTTTAATTTTACATTGTTCACTGTAGGGCACTGTTTCATTGTACTGTATTTAATGTCCGGCTCTGTTTAATTTTACATTGTTCAGTGTAGGGCACTGTTTCATTGTACCGTATTTAATGTCTGGCTCTGTTTACTTTTACATTGTTGCTGGAAGGACACTGATTCATTGTACCGTATTTAATGTCGGGCTGTGTTTAATTTTACCTTGTTCACTGTAGGTCACTGTTTCATTGTACCGTATTTAATGTCGGGCTCTGTTCAATTTTACATTGTTCACTGTAGGGCACTGTTTCATTGTACCGTATTTAATGTCGGGCTGTGTTTAATTTTACCTTGTTCAGTGTAGGGCACTGTTTCATTTTACTGTATGTAATGTCGGGCTCTGTTTCATTTTACCTTGTTCAGTGTAGGGCACTCTTTCATTGTACCGTATTTAATGTCGGGCTGTGTTTAATGTTGCCTTGTTCAGTGTAGGGCACTGTTTCATTTTACCGTATTTAATGTCGGGCTGTGTTTAATTGTACTTTGTTCACTGTCGGGCACTGTTTCATTGTACCGTATTTAATGTCGGGCTGTGTTTAATTTTACCTTGCTCAGTGGACGGCACTGTTACATTGTACTGTATTTAATGTCGTGCTCTGTTTAATTTTACATTGTTCACTGTAGGGCACTGTTTCATTGTACCGTAGTTAATGTCGGGCTATGTTTAATTTTACATTGTTCACTGTAGGTCACTGTTTCATTGTGCTGTATTTAATGTCGGGCTGTGTTTAATTTTACATTCTTCACTGTAGGGCATTGTTTCATTGTGCTGTATTTAATGTTGGGCTCTGTTTAATTTTACCTTGTTCACTGTCGGGCACTGTTTCATTGTCCCGTATTTAATGTCGGGCTGTGTTTAATTATACATTGTTCACTGTGGGGCACTGTTTCATTGTACCGTATTTAATGTCGGGCTCTGTTTAATTTTACCTTGTTCAGTGTAGGTCACTGTTTCATTGTACCGTATTTAATGTGCGGCTCTGTTTAATTTTACCTTGTTCAGTGTAGGGCACTGTTTCATTTTACCGTATTTACTGTCGGGCTGTGTTTAATTGTACATTGTTCACTGTATTGTACTGTTTCATTTTACTGTATTTAATGTCGGGCTCTGTTTAATTTTACCTTGTTCAGTGTAGGGCACTGTTTCATTGTACCGTATTTAATGTCGGGCTGTGTTTAATTTTACATTGTTCAGTGTAGGGCACTCTTTCATTGTACCGTATTTAATGTCGGGCTCTGTTTAATTTTACATTGTTGCTGGTAGGGCACTGATTCATTGTACCGTATTTAATGTCGGGCTGTGTTTAATTTTACCTTGTTCAGTATAGGGCACTGTTTCATTGTACCGTTTTTAATGTCGGGCTGTGTTTAATTTTACATTGTTCAGTGTAGGGCACCCTTTCATTGTACCGTATTTAATGTCGGAGTCTGTTTAATTTTAAATTGTTGCTGGTAGGGCACTGATTCATTGTACCGTATTTAATGTCGGGCTGTGTTTAATTTTTCATTGTTCACTGTAGGGCACTGTTTCATTGTGCCGTATTTAATGTCGGGCTGTGTTTAATTGTACATTGTTCACTGTAGGGTACTGTTTCATTGTACCGTATTTAATGTCGGGCTCTGTTTAATTTTGCCTTGTTTACTGTAGGTCACTGTTTCATTGTACCGTATTTAATGTCGGGCTCTGTTAATTTTCATTGTTTACTGTAGGGCACTGTTTCATTGTACTGTATTTAATGTCGGGCTCTGTTTAATTGTACATTGTTCAGTGTAGGGCACGGTTTGATTGTACCGTATTTAATGTCGGGCTCTGTTTAATTTTACATTGTTGCTGGTAGGGCACTGATTCATTGTACCGTATTTAATGTCGGGCTGTGTTTAATTATACATTGTTCACTGTGGGGCACTGTTTCATTGTACCGTATTTAATGTCGGGCTCTGTTTAATTTTACCTTGTTCAGTGTAGGTCACTGTTTCATTGTACCGTATTTAATGTGCGGCTATGTTTAATTTTACCTTGTTCAGTGTAGGACACTGTTTCATTTTACCGTATTTACTGTCGGGCTGTGTTTAATTGTACATTGTTCACTGTAGGGCACTGTTTCATTTTACTGTATTTAATGTCGGGCTCTGTTTAATTTTACCTTGTTCAGTGTAGGGCACTGTTTCATTGTACCGTATTTAATGTCGGGCTGTGTTTAATTTTACATTGTTCAGTGTAGGGCAATGTTTCATTGTACCGTATTTAGTGTCGGGCTCTGTTTAATTTTACATTGTTGCTGGTAGGGCACTGATTCATTGTACCGTATTTAATGTCGGGCTGTGTTTAACATTACATTGTTCACTGTAGGGCATTGTTTCATTGTGCTGTATTTAATGTTGGGCTCTGTTTAATTTTACCTTGTTCACTGTAGGTCACTGTTTCATTGTACCGTATTTAATGTCGGGCTCTGTTTAATTTTACATTGTTGCTGGTAGGGCACTGATTCATTGTACCGTATTTAATGTCGGGCTCTGTTTAATGTTACATTGTTCACTGTCGGGCACTGTTTCATTGTACTGTATTTAATGTCGGGCTCTGTTTAATTTTACATTGTTGCTGGTAGGGCACTGATTCATTGTACCGTATTTAATGTCGAGCTCTGTTTAATTTTACCTTGTTCACTGTAGGGCACTGTTTCATTGTCCCGTATTTAATGTCGGTCTTTGTTTAATTTTACATTGTTCACTGTCGGGCACTGTTTCATTGTCCCGTATTTAATGTCGGGCTTTGTTTAATTTTGCCTTGTTTACTGTAGGTCACTGTTTCATTGTCCCGTATTTAATGTCGGGCTCTGTTTAATGTTACATTGTTCAGTGTAGGGCACTGTTTCATTGTACTGTATTTAATGTCCGGCTCTGTTTAATTTTACCTTGTTCAGTGTAGGGCACGGTTTCATTGTACCGTTTTTAATGTCGGGCTCTGTTTAATTTTACATTGTTGCTGGTAGGGCACTGATTCATTGTACCGTATTTAATGTCGGGCTCTGTTTAATTTTACCTTGTTCAGTGTAGGTCACTGTTTCATTGTACCGTATTTAATGTCGGGCTCTGTTTAATTTTACCTTGTTCAGTGTAGGGCACTGTTTCATTGTACCGTATTTAATGTCGGGCTGTGTTTAATTGTACATTGTTCACTGTAGGGCACTGTTTCATTTTACTGTATATAATGTCGGGCTCTGTTTAATTTTACCTTGTTCAGTGTAGGGCATTGTTTCATTGTACCGTATTTAATGTCGGGCTGTGTTTTATTGTACATTGTTCCCTGTAGGGCATTGTTTCATTGTGCTGTATTTAATGTTGGGCTCTGTTTAATTTTACCTTGTTCACTGTCGGGCACTGTTTCATTGTCCCGTATTTAATGTCGGGCTCTGATTAATTTTACATTGTTCAGTGTAGGGCACTGTTTCATTGTACCGTATTTAATGTCGGGCTCTGTTTAATTTTGCCTTGTTTACTGTAGGTCACTGTTTCATTGTACCGTATTTAATGTCGGGCTCTGTTAATTTTCATTGTTTACTGTAGGGCACTGTTTCATTGTACTGTATTTAATGTCCGGCTCTGTTTAATTTTACCTTGTTCAGTGTAGGGCACGGTTTCATTGTACCGTATTTAATGTCGGGCTCTGTTTAATTTTACATTGTTGCTGGTAGGGCACTGATTCATTGTACCGTATTTAATGTCGGGCTGTGTTTAATTATACATTGTTCACTGTGGGGCACTGTTTCATTGTACCGTATTTAATGTCGGGCTCTGTTTAATTTTACCTTGTTCAGTGTAGGTCACTGTTTCATTGTACCGTATTTAATGTGCGGCTCTGTTTAATTTTACCTTGTTCAGTGTAGGGCACTGTTTCATTTTACCGTATTTACTGTCGGGCTCTGTGTAATTGTACATTGTTCACTGTAGGGTACTGTTTCATTTTACTGTATTTAATGTCGGGCTCTGTTTAATTTTACCTTGTTCAGTGTAGGGCACTGTTTCATTGTACCGTATTTAATGTCGGGCTGTGTTTAATTTTACATTGTTCAGTGTAGGGCACTCTTTCATTGTACCGTATTTAATGTCGGGCTCTGTTTAATTTTACATTGTTGCTGGTAGGGCACTGATTCATTGTACCGTATTTAATGTCGGGCTGTGTTTAATTTTACCTTGTTCAGTGTAGGGCACTGTTTCATTGTACCGTTTTTAATGTCGGGCTGTGTTTAATTTTACATTGTTCAGTGTAGGGCACCCTTTCATTGTACCGTATTTAATGTCGGAGTCTGTTTAATTTTAAATTGTTGCTGGTAGGGCACTGATTCATTGTACCGTATTTAATGTCGGGCTGTGTTTAATTTTTCATTGTTCACTGTAGGGCACTGTTTCATTGTGCCGTATTTAATGTCGGGCTGTGTTTAATTGTACATTGTTCACTGTAGGGTACTGTTTCATTGTACCGTATTTAATGTCGGGCTGTGTTGAATTGTACGTTGTTCACTGTAGGGCACTGTTTCATTTTACCGTATTTAATGTCGGGATCTGTTTAATTTTACATTGTTGCTGGTAGGGCACTGATTCATTGTACCGTATTTAATGTCGGGCTGTGTTTAATTTTACCTTGTTCAGTGTAGGGCACTGTTTCATTGTACCGTTTTTAATGTCGGGCTGTGTTTAATTTTACATTGTTCAGTGTAGGGCACCCTTTCATTGTACCGTATTTAATGTCGGAGTCTGTTTAATTTTAAATTGTTGCTGGTAGGGCACTGATTCATTGTACCGTATTTAATGTCGGGCTGTGTTTAATTTTTCATTGTTCACTGTAGGGCACTGTTTCATTGTGCCGTATTTAATGTCGGGCTGTGTTTAATTGTACATTGTTCACTGTAGGGTACTGTTTCATTGTACCGTATTTAATGTCGGGCTGTGTTGAATTGTACGTTGTTCACTGTAGGGCACTGTTTCATTTTACCGTATTTAATGTCGGGCTCTGTTTACTTTTACATACTTCACTGTAAGGCATTGTTTCATTGTGCTGTATTTAATGTTGGGCTCTGTTTAATTTTACCTTGTTCAGTGTAGGCCACTGTTTCATTATACCGTATTTAATGTCGGGCTGTGTTTAAGTTTACATTGTAATGTGTAGGGCACTGATTCATTGTACTGTATTTAATGTCGGGCTGTGTTTAAGTTTACATTGTTCTGTGTAGGTCACCGTTTCATTGTACCGTATTTAATGTCGGGCTCTCTTTAACTTTACATTGTTCAGTTTAGGGCACTGTTTCATTGTACTGTATTTAATGTCGGGCTCTGTTTAATTTTGCCTTGTTTACTGTAGGTCACTGTTTCATTGTACTGTATTTAATGTCGGGCTCTGTTAATTTTGCATTGTTCACTGTAGGGCACTGTTTCATTGTACTGTATTTAATGTCCGGCTCTGTTTAATTTTACATTGTTCAGTGTAGGGCACTGTTTGATTGTACCGTATTTAATGTCGCGCTCTGTTTACTTTTACATTGTTCAGTGTAGGGCACTGTTTCATTGTACCGTATTTAATGTCGGGCTCTGTTTACTTTTACATTGTTCACTGTAGGGCACTGTTTCATTGTACCGTATTGAATGTCGGGCTCTGTTTAATTTTACATTGCTCAGTGTCGGGCACTGTTTCATTGTCCCGTATTTAATGTCGGGCTCTGTTTAATTTTACATTGCTCAGTGTAGGGCACTGTTTCAGTGTACTGTATTTAATGTCGGGCTCTGTTTAATTTTACATTCTTCACTGTAAGGCATTGTTTCATTGTACCGTATTTAATGTCGGGCTCTGATTAATTTTACATTGTTTACTGAAGGTCACTGTTTCATTGTACTGTATTTAATGTCGGGCTCTGTTTAATTTTACCTTGTTCACTGTAGGGCACTGTTTCATTGTACTGTATTTATTGTCGGGGGTGTTTAATTTTACATTGTTCACTGTAGGGCATTGTTTCATTGTACCGTATTTAATGTCGGGCTGTGTTTAATTTTACTTTGTTCACTGTAGGGCACTGTTTCATTGTCCCGTATTTAATGTCGGGCTTTGTTTAATTTTTCCTTGTTCAGTGTAGGGCACGGTTTCATTGTCCCGTATTTAATGTCGGGCTTTGTTTAATTTTTCCTTGTTCAGTGTAGGGCACGGTTTCATTGTACCGTATTTAATGTCGGGCTCTGTTTAATTTTACATTGTTGCTGGTAGGGCACTGTTTCATTGTACCGTATTTAATGTCGGGCTCTGTTTAATTTTACTTTGTTCACTGTAGGGCACTGATTCATTGTACCGTATTTAATGTCGGGCTGTGTTTAATTGTACATTGTTCACTGTAGGGCACTGTTTCATTGTACCGTATTTAATGTCGGGCTCTGTTTAATTTTACATTGTTCAGTGTAGGGCACTGTTTCATTGTACCGTATTTAATGTCGGGCTCTGTTTAATTTTACCTTGTTGCTTGTAGGGCACTGTTTCGTTGTACCGTATTTAATGTCGGACTGTGTTTAATTTTACCTTGCTCAGTGGAGGGCACTGTTTCATTGTACTGTTTTTAATGTCGGGCTGTGTTTAATTTTACCTTGCTCAGTGCAGGGCACTGTTTCATTGTACTGTTTTTAATGTCGGGCTGTGTTTAATTTTACATTCTTCACTGTAGAGCATTGTTTCATTGTGCTGTATTTAATGTTGGGCTCTGTTTAATTTTACCTTGTTCACTGTCGGGCACTGTTTCATTGTCCCGTATTTAATGTCGGGCTCTGTTTAATTTTACCTTGTTCAGTGTAGGGCACTGTTTCATTGTACCGTATTTAATGTCGGGCTCTGTTTAATTTTACCTTGTTCAGTGTAGGGCACTGTTTCATTTTACTGTATTTAAAGTCGGGCTGTGTTTAATTTTACATTGTTCAGTGTAGGGCACTGATTCATTGTACCGTATTGAATGTCGGGCTGTGTTTAAGTTTACATTGTTCACTGTAGGGCACTGTTTCATTGTCCCGTATTTAATGTCGGGCTGTGTTTTATTTTACATTGTTCAGTGTAGGGCACTGATTCATTGCACCGTATTTAATGTCGGGCTCTGTTTAATTTTGCCTTGTTTACTGTAGGGCACTGTTTCATTGTACTGTATTTAATGTCGGGCTCTGTTTAATTTTACATTGTTCAGTGTAGGCCACTGTTTCATTGTACCGTATTTAATGTCGGGCTCTGTTTAACTTTACATTGTTGCTGGTAGGGCACTGATTCATTTTACCGTATTTCATGTCGGGCTGTGTTTAATTGTACATTGTTCACTGTAGGGCACTGTTTCATTGTACTGTTTTTAATGTCGGGCTGTGTTTAATTTTACATTCTTCACTGTAGGGCATTGTTTCATTGTACCGTATTTAATGTCGGGCTCTGTTTAACTTTACATTGTTGCTGGTAGGGCACTGATTCATTTTACCGTATTTCATGTCGGGCTGTGTTTAATTGTACATTGTTCACTGTAGGGCACTGTTTCATTGTACTGTTTTTAATGTCGGGCTGTGTTTAATTTTACATTCTTCACTGTAGGGCATTGTTTCATTGTACCGTATTTAATGTTGGGCTCCGTTTAACTTTACCTTGTTCACTGTCGGGCACTGTTTCATTGTCCCGTATTTCATGTCGGGCTCTGTTTAATGTTACATTGTTCAGTGTCGGGCACTGTTTCACTGTACCGTATTTAATGTCGGGCTCTGTTTAATTTTACATTGTTCAGTGTAGGGCACTGTTTCATTGTACCGTATTTAATGTCGGGCTCTGTTTAATTTTACCTTGTTCAGTGTAGGGCACTGTTTCATTGTACTGTATTTAATGTCGGGCGCTGTTTAATTTTACCTTGTTCAGTGTAGGGCACTGTTTCATTGTACCGTATTTAATGTCGGGCTGTGTGTAATTTTACCCTGTTCAGTGTAGGGCACTGTTTCATTTTACCGTATTTAATGTCGGGCTGTGTTTAATTTTACATTGTTCACTGTAGGACATTGTTTCATTGTGCTGTATTTAATGTTGGGCTCTGTTTAATTTTACCTTGTTCACTGTCGGGCACTGTTTCATTGTCCCGTATTTAATGTCGGGCTCTGATTAATTTTACATTGTTTACTGAAGGTCACTGTTTCATTGTACTGTATTTAATGTCGGGCTCTGTTAATTTTCATTGTTCACTGTCGGGCACTGTTTCATTGTCCCGTATTTAATGTCGGGCTTTGTTTAATTTTTCCTTGTTCACTGTAGGTCACTGTTTCATTGTACCGTATTTAATGTCGGGCTCTGTTTAATTTTACATTGTTGCTTGTAGGGCACTGATTCATTGTACCGTATTTAATGACGGGCTGTGTTTAATTTTACATTGTTCTCTGTAGGGCACTGTTTCATTGAACCGTATTTAATGTCGGGCTCTGTTTAATTTTACCTTGTTCAGTGTAGGGCACTGTTTCATTGTACCGTATTTACTGTCGGGCTGTGTTTAATTGTACATTGTTCACTGTAGGGTACTGTTTCATTGTACCGTATTTAATGTCGGGCTGTGTTTAACTGTACATTGTTCACTGTAGGGCACTGTTTCATTTTACTATATATAATGTCGGGCTCTGTTTAATTTTACCTTGTTCAGTGTAGGGCACTGATTCATTGTACCGTATTTAATGTCGGGCTCTGATTAATTTTACATTGTTCAGTGTAGGGCACTGTTTCATTGTACTGTATTTAATGTCGGGCTCTGTTTAATTTTGCCTTGTTTACTGTAGGTCACTGTTTCATTGTACTGTATTTAATGTCGGGCTCTGTTAATTTTCATTGTTTACTGTAGGGCACTGTTTCATTGTACTGTATTTAATGTCTGGCTCTGTTTAATTTTACCTTGTTCAGTGTAGGGCTCGGTTTCATTGTACCGTATTTAATGTCGGGCTCTGTTTAATTTTACCTTGTTCAGTGTAGGTCACTGTTTCATTGTACCGTATTTAATGTCGGGCTCTGTTTAATTTTACCTTGTTCAGTGTAGGGCACTGTTTCATTGTACCGTATTTACTGTCGGGCTGTGTTTAATTGTACATTGTTCACTGTAGGGTACTGTTTCATTGTACCGTATTTAATGTCGGGCTGTGTTTAATTGTACATTGTTCACTGTAGGGCACTGTTTCATTTTACTGTATTTAATGTCGGGCTCTGTTTAATTTTACCTTGTTCAGTGTCGGGCACTGTTTCATTGTACCGTATTTAATGTCGGGCTGTGTTTTATTTTACATTGTTCAGTGTAGGGCACTGTTTCATTGTACCGTATTTAATGTCGGGCTGTGTTTAATTTTACATTGTTCAGTGTAGGGCACTCTTTCATTGTACCGTATTTAATGTCGGGCCCTGTTTAATTTTACATTGTTGCTGGTAGGGCACTGTTTCATTGTACCGTATTTAATGACGGGCTCTGTTTAATTTTACATTCTTCACTGTAGGGCACTGTTTCATTGTACTGTATTTAATGTCGGGCTCTGTTTAATTTTGCCTTGTTTACTGTAGGTCACTGTTTCATTGTACTGTATTTAATGTCGGGCTCTGTTAATTTTGCATTGTTCACTGTAGGGCACTGTTTCATTGTACTGTATTTAATGTCCGGCTCTGTTTAATTTTTCATTGTTCAGTGTTGGGCACTGTTTCATTGTACCGTATTTAATGTCGCGCTCTGTTTACTTTTAC
This sequence comes from Scyliorhinus torazame, assembly GCF_047496885.1. NCBI lineage: Eukaryota > Metazoa > Chordata > Chondrichthyes > Carcharhiniformes > Scyliorhinidae > Scyliorhinus > Scyliorhinus torazame. The sequence continues at coordinate 74,763 of NW_027307865.1, forward strand.
ATTGTTCAGTGTAGGGCACTGTTTCATTGTACCGTATTTAATGTCGGGCTCTGTTTACTTTTACATTGTTCAGTGTAGGGCACTGTTTCATTGTACCGTATTTAATGTCGGGCTCTGTTTACTTTTACATTGTTCACTGTAGTGCACTGTTTCATTGTACTGTATTTAATGTCCGGCTCTGTTTAATTTTACATTGTTCACTGTAGGGCACTGTTTCATTGTACTGTATTGAATGTCCGGCTCTGTTTAATTTTACATTGTTCAGTGTAGGGCACTGTTTCATTGTACCGTATTTAATGTCGGGCTCTGTTTACTTTTACATTGTTGCTGGTAGGGTACTGATTCATTGTACCGTATTTAATGTCGAGCTGTGTTTAATTTTACATTGTTCACTGTAGGGCACTGTTTCATTGTACCGTATTTAATGTCGTGCTCTGTTTAATTTTCCCTTGTTCAGTGTAGGTCACTGTTTCATTGTACCGTATTTAATGTCGGGCTCTGTTTATTTTTACCTTGTTCAGTGTAGGACTGTGTTTAATTGTACATTGTTCACTGTAGGGCACTGTTTCATTGTACCGTATTTAATGTCGGGCTCTGTTTCATTTTACCTTGTTCAGTGTAGGGCACTGTTTCATTGTACCGTATTTAATGTCGGGCTGTGTTTAATTTTCCCTTGTTCAGTGTAGGTCACTGTTTCATTGTACCGTATTTAATGTCGGGCTCTGTTTATTTTTACCTTGTTCAGTGTAGGACTGTGTTTAATTGTACATTGTTCACTGTAGGGCACTGTTTCATTGTACCGTATTTAATGTCGGGCTGTGTTTAATTGTACATTGTTCACTGAAGGGCACTGTTTCATTTTACTGTATTTAATGTCGGGCTCTGTTTCATTTTACCTTGTTCAGTGTAGGGCACTGTTTCATTGTACCGTATTTAATGTCGGGCTGTGTTTAATTTTACATTGTTCAGTGTAGGGCACTCTTTCATTGTACCGTATTTAATGCCGGGCTGTGTTTAATGTTGCCTTGTTCAGTGTAGGGCACTGTTTCATTTTACCGTATTTAATGTCGGCTGTGTTTAATTGTACATTGTTCACTGTAGGGCACTGTTTCATTGTACCGTATTTAATGTCGGGCTCTGTTTAATTTTACATTGTTGCTGGTAGGGCACTGTTTCATTGTACCGTATTTAATGTCGGGCTCTGTTTAATTTTACATTCTTCACTGTAGGGCATTGTTTCATTGTACTGTATTTAATGTCGGGCACTGTTTAATTTTGCCTTGTTTACTGTAGGTCACTGTTTCATTGTACTGTATTTAATGTCGGGCTCTGTTAATTTTACATTGTTCACTGTAGGGCACTGTTTCATTGTACTGTATTTAATGTCCGGCTCTGTTTAATTTTACATTGTTCAGTGTAGGGCACTGTTTCGTTGTACCGTATTTAGTGTCCGGCTCTGTTTAATTTTACATTGTTCAGTGTAGGGCACTATTTCGTTGTACCGTATTTAATGTCGGGCTCTGTTTACTTTTACATTGTTCAGTGTAGGGCACTGTTTCATTGTACCGTATTTAATGTCTGGCTCTGTTTACTTTTACATTGTTGCTGGTAGGGCACTGATTCATTGTACCGTATTTAATGTCGGGCTGTGTTTAATTTTACATTGTTCACTGTAGGGCACTGTTCCTTGTACCGTATTTAATGTCGGGCTCTGTTTAATTTTACCTTGTTCAGTGTAGGTCACTGTTTCATTGTACCGTATTTAATGTCGGGCTCTGTTTATTTTTACCTTGTTCAGTGTAGGACTGTGTTTAATTGTACATTGTTCACTGTAGGGCACTGTTTCATTGTACCGTATTTAATGTCGGGCTGTGTTTAATTGTACATTGTTCACTGCAGGGCACTGTTTCATTTTACTGTATTTAATGTCGGGCTGTGTTTAATTTTACATTGTTCAGTGTAGGGCACTGTTTCATTGTACCGTATTTAATGTCGGGCTGTGTTTAATTGTACATTGTTCACTGTAGGGCACTGTTTCATTTTACTGTATTTAATGTCGGGCTGTGTTTAATTTTACATTGTTCAGTGTAGGGCACTGTTTCATTGTACTGTATTTAATGTCGGGCTGTGTTTAATTGTACTTTGTTCAGTGTAGGTCACTGTTTCATTGTACCGTATTTAATGTCGGGCTCTGTTTATTTTTACCTTGTTCAGTGTAGGACTGTGTTTAATTGTACATTGTTCACTGTAGGGCACTGTTTCATTTTACTGTATTTAATGTCGGGCTGTGTTTAATTTTACATTGTTCAGTGTAGGGCACTGTTTCATTGTACCGTATTTAATGTCGGGCTGTGTTTAATTGTACATTGTTCACTGTAGGTCACTGTTTCATTGTACCGTATTTAATGTCGGGCTGTGTTTAATTGTACATTGTTCACTGTAGGGCACTGTTTCATTTTACTGTATTTAATGTCGGGCTGTGTTTAATTTTACATTGTTCAGTGTAGGGCACTGTTTCATTGTACCGTATTTAATGTCGGGCTGTGTTTTATTTTACATTGTTCAGTGTAGGGCACTGTTTCATTGTACCGTATTTAATGTCGGGCTGTGTTTTATTTTACATTGTTCAGTGTAGGGCACTGTTTCATTGTACCGTATTTAATGTCGGGCTGTGTTTTATTTTACATTGTTCAGTGTAGGGCACTGTTTCATTGTACCGTATTTAATGTCGGGCTGTGTTTTATTTTACATTGTTCAGTGTAGGGCACTGTTTCATTGTACCGTATTTAATGTCGGGCTCTGTTTAATTTTACATTGTTGCTGGTAGGGCACTGTTTCATTGTACCGTATTTAATGTCGGGCTCTGTTTAATTTTACATTCTTCACTGGAGGGCATTGTTTCATTGTACTGTATTTAATGTCGGGCTCTGTTTAATTTTGCCTTGTTTACTGTAGGTCACTGTTTCATTGTACTGTATTTAATGTCGGGCTCTGTTAATTTTACATTGTTCACTGTAGGGCACTGTTTCATTGTACCGTATTTAATGTCCGGCTCTGTTTAATTTTACATTGTTCAGTGTAGGGCACAGTTTCGTTGTACCGTATTTAATGTCGGGCTCTGTTTACTTTTACATTGTTCAGTGTAGGGCACTGTTTCATTGTACCGTATTTAATGCCGGGGTCTGTTTACTTTTACATTGTTCAGTGTAGGGCACTGTTTCATTGTACCGTATTTACTGTCGGGCTGTGTTTAATTTTACCTTGTTCACTGTTGGGCACTGTTTCATTGTACCGTATTTAATGTCGGGCTCTGTTTACTTTTACTTTGTTCACTGTAGGGCACTGTTTCATTGTGCTGTATTTAATGTCGGGCTATGTTTAATTTTACCTTGCTCAGTGGAGGGCACTGTTACATTGTACTGTATTTAATGTCCGGCTCTGTTTAATTTTACATTGTTCACTGTAGTGCACTGTTTCATTGTGCTGTATTTAATGTCGGGCTCTGTTTAATTTTACATTGTTCACTGTAGGGCACTGTTTCATTGTACTGTATTTAATGCCGGCTCTGTTTAATTTTACATTGTTCAGTGTAGGGCACTGTTTCATTGTACCGTATTTAATGTCTGGCTCTGTTTACTTTTACATTGTTGCTGGTAGGACACTGATTCATTGTACCGTATTTAATGTCGGGCTGTGTTTAATTTTACCTTGTTCACTGTAGGTCACTGTTTCATTGTACCGTATTTAATGTCGGGCTCTGTTCAATTTTACATTGTTCACTGTAGGGCACTGTTTCATTGTACCGTATTTAATGTCGGGCTGTGTTTAATTTTACCTTGTTCAGTGTAGGGCACTGTTTCATTTTACTGTATGTAATGTCGGGCTCTGTTTCATTTTACCTTGTTCAGTGTAGGGCACTCTTTCATTGTACCGTATTTAATGTCGGGCTGTGTTTAATGTTGCCTTGTTCAGTGTAGGGCACTGTTTCATTTTACCGTATTTAATGTCGGGCTGTGTTTAATTGTACTTTGTTCACTGTAGGGCACTGTTTCATTGTGCCGTATTTAATGTCGGGCTGTGTTTAATTTTACCTTGCTCAGTGGACGGCACTGTTACATTGTACTGTATTTAATGTCGTGCTCTGTTTAATTTTACATTGTTCACTGTAGGGCACTGTTTCATTGTACCGTAGTTAATGTCGGGCTATGTTTAATTTTACATTGTTCACTGTAGGTCACTGTTTCATTGTGCTGTATTTAATGTCGGGCTGTGTTTAATTTTACATTCTTCACTGTAGGGCATTGTTTCATTGTGCTGTATTTAATGTTGGGCTCTGTTTAATTTTACCTTGTTCACTGTCGGGCACTGTTTCATTGTCCCGTATTTAATGTCGGGCTCTGTTCAATGTTACATTGTTCAGTGTAGGGCACTGTTTCATTGTACAAAGAACAAAGAACAAAGAAATGTACAGCACAGGAACAGGCCCTTCGGCCCTCCAAGCCCGTGCCGACCATACTGCCTGACTAAACTACAATCTTCTACACTTCCTGGGTCCGTATCCTTCTATTCCCATCCTATTCATATATTTGTCAAGATGCCCCTTAAATGTCCCTATCGTCCCTGCCTCCACTACCTCCTCCGGTAGTGAGTTCCAGGCACCCACTACCCTCTGCGTAAAAAACTTGCCTCGTACATCTACTCTAAACTTTGCCCCTCTCACCTTAAACCTATGCCCCCTAGTAATTGACCCCTCTACCCTGGGGAAAAGCCTCTGACTATCCACTCTGTCTATGCCCCTCATAATTTTGTATACCTCTATCAGGTCGCCCCTCAACCTCCTTCGTTCCAGTGAGAACAAACCGAGTTTATTCAATCGCTCCTCATAGCTTATGCCCTCCATACCAGGCAACATTCTGGTAAATCTCTTCTGCACCCTCTCTAAAGCCTCCACATCCTTCTGGTAGTGTGGCGACCAGAATTGAACACTATACTCCAAGTGTGGCCTAACTAAGGTTCTATACAGCTGCAACATGACTTGCCAATTCTTATACTCAATGCCCCGGCCAATGAAGGCAAGCATGCCGTATGCCTTCTTGACTACCTTCTCCACCTGTGTAGCCCCTTTCAGTGATCTGTGGACCTGTACTCCTAGATCTCTTTGACTTTCAATACTCTTGAGGGTTCTACCATTCACTGTATATTCCCTACCTGCATTAGCCCTTCCAAAATGCATTACCTCACATTTGTCCAGGTTAAACTCCATCTGCCATCTCTCCGCCCAAGTCTCCAGACAATCTAAATCCTGCTGTATCCTCAGACAGTCCTCATCGCTATCCGCAATTCCACCAACCTTTGTGTCGTCTGCAAACTTACTAATCAGACCAGTTACATTTTCCTCCAAATCATTTATATATACTACAAAGAGCAAAGGTCCCAGCACTGATCCCTGTGGAACACCACTGGTCACAGCCCTCCAATTAGAAAAGCATCCCTCCATTGCTACCCTCTGCCTTCTATGGCCTAGCCAGTACTGTATTTAATGTCGGGCTCTGTTTAATTTTGCCTTTTTTACTGGAGGTCACTGTTTCATTGTACTGTATTTAATGTCGGGCTGTGTTTAATTTTACATTGTTCACTGTAGGGCAGTGTTTCATTGTGCTGTACTTAATGTTGGGCTCTGTTAATTTTACATTGTTCACTGTAGGGCACTGTTTCATTGTACTGTATTTAATGTCCGGCTCTGTTTAATTTTACATTGTTCAATGTAGGGCACTGTTTCATTGTACCGTATTTCATGTCGGGCTGTGTTTAATTGTACATTGTTCACTGTAGGGCACTGTTTCATTGTACCGTATTTAGTGTCGGGCTGTGGTAATTGTACATTGTTCACTGTAGGGCACTGTTTCATTGTACTGTATTTAATGCCTGGCTCTGTTTAATTTTACCTTGTTCAGTGCAGGGCACTGTTTCATTGTACCGTATTTAATGTCGGGCTGTGTTTAAGTTTACATTGTTCAGTGTAGGGTACTCATTCATTGTACTGTATTTAATGTCGGGCTGTGTTTAATTTTACATTGTTCAGTGTACGGCACTGTTTCGCTGTACCGTATTTAATGTCGGTCTCTGTTTAATTTTACATTGTTCAGTGTAGGGCACTGTTTCATTGAACTGTATTTAATGTCGGGCTCTGTTTAATTTTGCCTTGTTTACTGTAGGTCACTGTTTCATTGTACTGTATTTAATGTAGGGTTGTGTTTAATTTTACATTCTTCACTGTAGGGCATTGTTCCATTGTGCTGTATTTAATGTCTGGCTCTGTTTAATTTTACCTTGTTCAGTGCAGGGCACTGTTTCATTGTACCGTATTTAATGTAGGGCTGTGTTTAAGTTTACATTGTTCAGTGTAGGGCACAGATTCATTGCACCGTATTTAATGTCGGGCTCTGTTTAATTTTACAATGTTCAGTGTAGGGCACTGTTTCATTGTACCGTATTTAATGTCGGGCTCTGTTTAATTTTACCTTGTTCACTGTCGGGCACTTTTTCATTGTCCCTTATTTAATGTCGGGCTCTGTTTAATGTTACATTGTTCAGTGTAGGGCACTGTTTCATTGTACTGTATTTAATGTTGGGCTCTGTTTAATATTACCTTGTTCACTGTCGGGCACTGTTTCAATGTCCCGTATTTAATGTCGGGCTCTGATTAATTTTACATTGTTCAGTGTAGGGCACTGTTTCATTGTACTGTATTTAATGTCGGGCTCTGTTTAATTTTACCTTGTTCAGTGTAGGGCACTGTTTCATTGTACCGTATTTAATGTCGGGCTGTGTTTAATTTTACATTGTTCAGTGTAGGGCACCGTTTCATTGTACCGTATTTACTGTCGGGCTGTGTTTAATTGTACATTGTTCACTGTAGGGCACTGTTTCATTGTACCGTATTTAATGTCGGGCTGTGTTTAATTGTATATTGTTCACTGTAGGGCACTGTTTCATTGTACCGTATTTAATGTCGGGCAGCGTTCAATTTTACATTGTTCAGTGTAGGGCACTGTTTCATTGTCCCGTATTTAATGTCGGGCTGTGTTTAAGTTTACATTGTTCAGTGTAGGACACTGATTCATTGTACTGTATTTAATGTCGGGCTGTGTTTAATTTTACATTGTTCAGTGTACGGCACTGTTTCGCTGTACCGTATTTAATGCCGGGCTCTGTTTAATTTTACATTGTTCAGTGTAGGGCACTGTTTCATTGTACCGTATTTAATGTCGGGCTGTGTTTTATTTTACATTGTTCAGTGTAGGGCACTGTTTCGCTGTACCGTATTTAATGTCGGGCTCTGTTTAATTTTACATTGTTCAGTGTAGGGCACTGTTTCATTGTACCGTATTTAATGTCGGGCTGTGTTTAAGTTTACATTGTTCAGTGGAGGGCATTGTTTCATTGTACTGTATTTAATGTCGGGCTCTGTTTAATTTTGCCTTGTTTACTGTAGGTCACTGTTTCATTGTACTGTATTTAATGTCGGGCTCTGTTTAATTTTACATTCTTCACTGGAGGGCATTGTTTCATTGTACTGTATTTAATGTCGGGCTCTGTTTAATTTTGCCTTGTTTACTGTAGGTCACTGTTTCATTGTACTGTATTTAATGTCGGGCTCTGTTAATTTTACATTGTTCACTGTAGGGCACTGTTTCATTGTACCGTATTTAATGTCCGGCTCTGTTTAATTTTACATTGTTCAGTGTAGGGCACAGTTTCGTTGTACCGTATTTAATGTCGGGCTCTGTTTACTTTTACATTGTTCAGTGTAGGGCACTGTTTCATTGTACCGTATTTAATGCCGGGGTCTGTTTACTTTTACATTGTTCAGTGTAGGGCACTGTTTCATTGTACCGTATTTACTGTCGGGCTGTGTTTAATTTTACCTTGTTCACTGTTGGGCACTGTTTCATTGTACCGTATTTAATGTCGGGCTCTGTTTACTTTTACTTTGTTCACTGTAGGGCACTGTTTCATTGTGCTGTATTTAATGTCGGGCTATGTTTAATTTTACCTTGCTCAGTGGAGGGCACTGTTACATTGTACTGTATTTAATGTCCGGCTCTGTTTAATTTTACATTGTTCACTGTAGTGCACTGTTTCATTGTGCTGTATTTAATGTCGGGCTCTGTTTAATTTTACATTGTTCACTGTAGGGCACTGTTTCATTGTACTGTATTTAATGTCCGGCTCTGTTTAATTTTACATTGTTCAGTGTAGGGCACTGTTTCATTGTACCGTATTTAATGTCTGGCTCTGTTTACTTTTACATTGTTGCTGGTAGGACACTGATTAATTGTACCGTATTTAATGTCGGGCTGTGTTTAATTTTACCTTGTTCACTGTAGGTCACTGTTTCATTGTACCGTATTTAATGTCGGGCTCTGTTCAATTTTACATTGTTCACTGTAGGGCACTGTTTCATTTTACTGTATGTAATGTCGGGCTCTGTTTCATTTTACCTTGTTCAGTGTAGGGCACTCTTTCATTGTACCGTATTTAATGTCGGGCTGTGTTTAATGTTGCCTTGTTCAGTGTAGGGCACTGTTTCATTTTACCGTATTTAATGTCGGGCTGTGTTTAATTGTACTTTGTTCACTGTAGGGCACTGTTTCATTGTACCGTATTTAATGTCGGGCTGTGTTTAATTTTACCTTGCTCAGTGGACGGCACTGTTACATTGTACTGTATTTAATGTCGTGCTCTGTTTAATTTTACATTGTTCACTGTAGGGCACTGTTTCATTGTACCGTAGTTAATGTCGGGCTATGTTTAATTTTACATTGTTCACTGTAGGTCACTGTTTCATTGTGCTGTATTTAATGTCGGGCTGTGTTTAATTTTACATTCTTCACTGTAGGGCATTGTTTCATTGTGCTGTATTTAATGTTGGGCTCTGTTTAATTTTACCTTGTTCACTGTCGGGCACTGTTTCATTGTCCCGTATTTAATGTCGGGCTCTGTTCAATGTTACATTGTTCAGTGTAGGGCACTGTTTCATTGTACTGTATTTAATGTCGGGCTCTGTTTAATTTTGCCTTTTTTACTGGAGGTCACTGTTTCATTGTACTGTATTTAATGTCGGGCTGTGTTTAATTTTACATTGTTCACTGTAGGGCATTGTTTCATTGTGCTGTACTTAATGTTGGGCTCTGTTAATTTTACATTGTTCACTGTAGGGCACTGTTTCATTGTACTGTATTTAATGTCCGGCTCTGTTTAATTTTACATTGTTCAATGTAGGGCACTGTTTCATTGTACCGTATTTCATGTCGGGCTGTGTTTAATTGTACATTGTTCACTGTAGGGCACTGTTTCATTGTACCGTATTTAGTGTCGGGCTGTGGTAATTGTACATTGTTCACTGTAGGGCACTGTTTCATTGTACTGTATTTAATGCCTGGCTCTGTTTAATTTTACCTTGTTCAGTGCAGGGCACTGTTTCATTGTACCGTATTTAATGTCGGGCTGTGTTTAAGTTTACATTGTTCAGTGTAGGGTACTCATTCATTGTACTGTATTTAATGTCGGGCTGTGTTTAATTTTACATTGTTCAGTGTACGGCACTGTTTCGCTGTACCGTATTTAATGTCGGTCTCTGTTTAATTTTACATTGTTCAGTGTAGGGCACTGTTTCATTGAACTGTATTTAATGTCGGGCTCTGTTTAATTTTGCCTTGTTTACTGTAGGTCACTGTTTCATTGTACTGTATTTAATGTAGGGTTGTGTTTAATTTTACATTCTTCACTGTAGGGCATTGTTCCATTGTGCTGTATTTAATGTCTGGCTCTGTTTAATTTTACCTTGTTCAGTGCAGGGCACTGTTTCATTGTACCGTATTTAATGTAGGGCTGTGTTTAAGTTTACATTGTTCAGTGTTGGGCACAGATTCATTGCACCGTATTAAATGTCGGGCTCTGTTTAATTTTACAATGTTCAGTGTAGGGCACTGTTTCATTGTACCGTATTTAATGTCGGGCTCTGTTTAATTTTACCTTGTTCACTGTCGGGCACTTTTTCATTGTCCCTTATTTAATGTCGGGCTCTGTTTAATGTTACATTGTTCAGTGTAGGGCACTGTTTCATTGTACTGTATTTAATGTTGGGCTCTGTTTAATATTACGTTGTTCACTGTCGGGCACTGTTTCAATGTCCCGTATTTAATGTCGGGCTCTGATTAATTTTACATTGTTCAGTGTAGGGCACTGTTTCATTGTACTGTATTTAATGTCGGGCTCTGTTTAATTTTACCTTGTTCAGTGTAGGGCACTGTTTCATTGTACCGTATTTAATGTCGGGCTGTGTTTAATTTTACATTGTTCAGTGTAGGGCACCGTTTCATTGTACCGTATTTACTGTCGGGCTGTGTTTAATTGTACATTGTTCACTGTAGGGCACTGTTTCATTGTACCGTATTTAATGTCGGGCTGTGTTTAATTGTATATTGTTCACTGTAGGGCACTGTTTCATTGTACCGTATTTAATGTCGGGCAGCGTTTAATTTTACATTGTTCAGTGTAGGGCACCGTTTCATTGTACCGTATTTACTGTCGGGCTGTGTTTAATTGTACATTGTTCACTGTAGGGCACTGTTTCATTGTACCGTATTTAATGTCGGGCTGTGTTTAATTGTACATTGTTCACTGTAGGGCACTGTTTCATTTTACTGTATTTAATGTCGGGCTCTGTTTCATTTTACCTTGTTCAGTGTAGGGCACTGTTTCATTGTACCGTATTTAATGCCGGGCTGTGTTTAGTTTTACATTGTTCAGTGTAGCGCACTCTTTCATTGTACCGTATTTAATGTCGGGCTGTGTTTAATTTTGCCTTGTTCAGTGTAGGGCACTGTTTTATTTTACCGTATTTAATGTCGGGCTGTGTTTAATTGAACATTGTTCACTGTAGGGCACTGTTTCATTGTACCGTATTTAATGTCGGGCTGTGTTTAATTTTACCTTGCTCAGTGGACGGCACTGTTACAGTGTACTGTATTTAATGTCGTGCTCTGTTTAATTTTACATTGTTCACTGTCGGGCACTGTTTCATTGTCCCGTATTTAATGTCGGGCTGTGTTTAAGTTTACATTGTTCAGTGTAGGACACTGATTCATTGTACTGTATTTAATGTCGGGCTGTGTTTAATTTTACATTGTTCAGTGTACGGCACTGTTTCGCTGTACCGTATTTAATGCCGGGCTCTGTTTAATTTTACATTGTTCAGTGTAGGGCACTGTTTCATTGTACCGTATTTAATGTCGGGCTGTGTTTTATTTTACATTGTTCAGTGTAGGGCACTGTTTCGCTGTACCGTATTTAATGTCGGGCTCTGTTTAATTTTACATTGTTCAGTGTAGGGCACTGTTTCATTGTACCGTATTTAATGTCGGGCTGTGTTTAAGTTTACATTGTTCAGTGTAGGGCACTGATTCATTGTACTGTATTTAATGTCGGGCTGTGTTTAATTTTACATTGTTCAGTGTACGGCACTGTTTCGCTGTACCGTATTTAATGTCGGGCTCTGTTTAATTTTACATTGTTCAGTGTAGGGCACTGTTTCATTGTACCGTATTTAATGTCGGGCTGTGTTTAATTTTACATTGTTCAGTGTAGGGCACTGATTCATTGCACCGTATTTAATGTCGGGCTCTGTTTAATTTTACAATGTTCAGTGTAGGACACTGTTTCATTGTACCGTATTTAATGTCGGGCTCTGTTTAATTTTACATTCTTCACTGTAGGGCATTGTTTCATTGTGCTGTATTTAATGTTGGGCTCTGTTTAATTTTACCTTGTTCACTTTCGGGCACTGTTTCATTGTCCCGTAATTAGTGTCGGGCTCTGATTAATTTTGCCTTGTTTACTGTAGGTCACTGTTTCATTGTACTGTATTTAATGCCGGGCTCTGTTAATTTTACATTGTTCACTGTAGGGCACTGTTTCATTGTACCGTATTTAATGTCGGGCTGTGTTTAATTGTACATTGTTCACTGTAGGGCACTGTTTCATTGTACCGTATTTAGTGTCGGGCTGTGTTTAATTGTACATTGTTCACTGTAGGGCACTGTTTCATTGTACCGTATTTAATGTCGGGCTCTGTTTAATTTTACCTTGTTCAGTGTAGGGCACTGTTACATTGTACTGTATTTAATGTCGTGCTCTGTTTAATTTTACAATGTTCACTGTAGGGCACTGTTTCATTGTACCGTATTTAATGTCGGGCTATGTTTAATTTTACATTGTTCACTGTAGGTCACTGTTTCATTGTACTGTATTTAATGTAGGTCTGTGTTTAATTTTACATTCTTCACTGTAGGGCATTGTTTCATTGTGCTGTACTTAATGTTGGGCTCTGTTAATTTTACATTGTTCACTGTAGGGCACTGTTTCATTGTACTGTATTTAATGTCCGGCTCTGTTTAATTTTACATTGTTCAATGTAGGGCACGGTTTCATTGTACCGTATTTCATGTCGGGCTGTGTTTAATTGTACATTGTTCACTGTAGGGCACTGTTTCATTGTACCGTATTTAGTGTCGGGCTGTGGTAATTGTACATTGTTCACTGTAGGGCACTGTTTCATTGTACTGTATTTAATGCCTGGCTCTGTTTAATTTTACCTTGTTCAGTGCAGGGCACTGTTTCATTGTACCGTATTTAATGTCGGGCTGTGTTTAAGTTTACATTGTTCAGTGTAGGGCACTCATTCATTGTACTGTATTTAATGTCGGGCTGTGTTTAATTTTACATTGTTCAGTGTACGGCACTGTTTCGCTGTACCGTATTTAATGTCGGGCTCTGTTTAATTTTACATTGTTCAGTGTAGGGCACTGTTTCATTGAACTGTATTTAATGTCGGGCTCTGTTTAATTTTGCCTTGTTTACTGTAGGTCACTGTTTCATTGTACTGTATTTAATGTAGGGTTGTGTTTAATTTTACATTCTTCACTGTAGGGCATTGTTCCATTGTGTGTATTTAATGTCTGGCTCTGTTTAATTTTACCTTGTTCAGTGCAGGGCACTGTTTCATTGTACCGTATTTAATGTAGGGCTGTGTTTAAGTTTACATTGTTCAGTGTAGGGCACAGATTCATTGCACCGTATTTAATGTCGGGCTCTGTTTAATTTTACAATGTTCAGTGGAGGGTACTGTTTCATTGTACCGTATTTAATGTCGGGCTCTGTTTAATTTTACCTTGTTCACTGTCGGGCACTGTTTCATTGTCCCTTATTTAATGTCGGGCTCTGTTTAATGTTACATTGTTCAGTGTAGGGCACTGTTTCATTGTACTGTATTTAATGTTGGGCTCTGTTTAATATTACCTTGTTCACTGTCGGGCACTGTTTCAATGTCCCGTATTTAATGTCGGGCACTGATTAATTTTACATTGTTCAGTGTAGGGCACTGTTTCATTGTACTGTATTTAATGTCGGGCTGTGTTTAATTGTACATTGTTCAGTGTAGGGCACTGTTTCATTGTACCGTATTTAATGTCGGGCTGCGTTTAATTTTACATTGTTCAGTGTAGGGCACCGTTTCATTGTACCGTATTTACTGTCGGGCTGTGTTTAATTGTACATTGTTCACTGTAGGGCACTGTTTCATTGTACCGTATTTAATGTCGGGCTGTGTTTAATTGTACATTGTTCACTGTAGGGCACTGTTTCATTTTACTGTATTTAATGTCGGGCTCTGTTTCATTTTACCTTGTTCAGTGTAGGGCACTGTTTCATTGTACCGTATTTAATGCCGGGCTATGTTTAATTTTACATTGTTCAGTGTAGGGCACTCTTTCATTGTACCGTATTTAATGTCGGGCTGTGTTTAATTTTGCCTTGTTCAGTGTAGGGCACTGTTTTATTTTACCGTATTTAATGTCGGGCTGTGTTTAATTGAACATTGTTCACTGTAGGGCACTGTTTCATTGTACCGTATTTAATGTCGGGCTGTGTTTAATTTTACCTTGCTCAGTGGACGGCACTGTTACAGTGTACTGTATTTAATGTCGTGCTCTGTTTAATTTTACATTGTTCACTGTCGGGCACTGTTTCATTGTCCCGTATTTAATGTCGGGCTGTGTTTAAGTTTACATTGTTCAGTGTAGGACACTGATTCATTGTACTGTATTTAATGTCGGGCTGTGTTTAATTTTACATTGTTCAGTGTACGGCACTGTTTCGCAGTACCGTATTTAATGTCGGGCTCTGTTTAATTTTACATTGTTCAATGTAGGGCACTGTTTCATTGTACCGTATTTACTGTCGGGCTGTGTTTAATTTTACATTGTTCAGTGTAGGGCACTGATTCATTGCACCGTATTTAATGTCGGGCTCTGTTTAATTTTACAATGTTCAGTGTAGGGCACTGTTTCATTGTACCGTATTTAATGTCGGGCTCTGTTTAATTTTACATTCTTCACTGGAGGGCATTGTTTCATTGTGCTGTATTTAATGTTGGGCTCTGTTTAATTTTACCTTGTTCACTTTCGGGCACTGTTTCATTGTCCCGTAATTAATGTCGGGCTCTGATTAATTTTGCCTTGTTTACTGTAGGTCACTGTTTCATTGTACTGTATTTAATGCCGGGCTCTGTTAATTTTACATTGTTCACTGTAGGGCACTGTTTCATTGTACCGTATTTAATGTCGGGCTGTGTTTAATTGTACATTGTTCACTGTAGGGCACTGTTTCATTGTACCGTATTTAGTGTCGGGCTGTGTTTAATTGTACATTGTTCACTATAGGGCACTGTTTCATTGTACCGTATTTAATGTCGGGCTCTGTTTAATTTTACCTTGTTCAGTGTAGGGCACTGTTACATTGTACTGTATTTAATGTCGTGCTCTGTTTAATTTTACAATGTTCACTGTAGGGCATTGTTTCATTGTGCTGTATTTAATGTTGGGCTCTGTTTAATTTTACCTTGTTCACTGTCGGGCACTGTTTCATTGTCCCTTATTTAATGTCGGGCTCTGTTTAATGTTACATTGTTCAGTGTCGGGCACTGTTTCATTGTGCTGTATTTAATGTTGGGCTCTGTTTAATTTTACCTTGTTCACTGTCGGGCACTGTTTCATTGTCCCGTATTTAATGTCGGGCTCTGATTAATTTTACATTGTTCAGTGTAGGGCACTGTTTCATTGTACTGTATTTAATGTCGGGCTCTGTTTAATTTTGCCTTGTTAACTGTAGGGCACTGTTTCACTGTACCGTATTTAGTGTCGGGCTGTGTTTAATTGTACATTGGTCACTGTAGGGCACTGTTTCATTGTACTGTATTTAATGTCGGACTCTGTTTAATTTTACCTTGTTCAGTGTAGGGCACTGTTTCATTGTACCGTATTTAATGTCGGGCTGTGTTTAATTGTACATTGTTCACTGTAGGGCACTGTTTCATTTTACTGTATTTCATGTCGGGCTCTGTTTCATTTTACCTTGTTCAGTGTAGGGCACTGTTTCATTGTACCGTATTTAATGTCGGGCTGTGTTTAATTGTACATTGTTCACTGTAGGGCACTGTTTCATTGTACCGTATTTAGTGTCGGGCTGTGTTTAATTGTACATTGTTCACTGTAGGGCACTGTTTCATTGTACCGTATTTAATGTCGGGCTCTGTTTAATTTTACCTTGTTCAGTGTAGGGCACTGTTACATTGTACCGTATTTCATGTCGGGCTGCGTTTAAGTTTACATTGTTCAGTGTAGGGCACTGATTCATTGTACTGTATTTAATGTCGGGCTGTGTTTAATTTTACATTGTTCAGTGTACGGCACTGTTTCGCTGTACCGTATTTAATGTCGTGCTCTGTTTAATTTTACATTGTTCAGTGTAGGGCACTGTTTCATTGTACCGTATTTAATGTCGGGCTGTGTTTTATTTTACATTGTTCAGTGTAGGGCACTGTTTCGCTGTACCGTATTTAATGTCGGGCTCTGTTTAATTTTACATTGTTCAGTGTAGGGCACTGTTTCATTGTACCGTATTTAATGTCGGGCTGTGTTTAAGTTTACATTGTTCAGTGTAGGGCACTGATTCATTGTACTGTATTTAATGTCGGGCTGTGTTTAATTTTACATTGTTCAGTGTACGGCACTGTTTCGCTGTACCGTATTTAATGTCGGGCTCTGTTTAATTTTACATTGTTCAGTGTAGGGCACTGTTTCATTGTACTGTATTTAATGTCGGGCTGTGTTTAAGTTTACATTGTTCAGTGTAGGGCACTGTTTCATTGTACCGTATTTAATGTCGGGCTGTGTTTAATTTTACATTGTTCACTGTAGGGCACTGATTCATTGCACCGTATTTAATGTCGGGCTCTGTTTAATTTTACAATGTTCAGTGTAGGGCACTGTTTCATTGTACCGTATTTAATGTCGGGCTCTGTTTAATTTTACATTCTTCACTGTAGGTCATTGTTTCATTGTGCTGTATTTAATGTTGGGCTCTGTTTAATTTTACCTTGTTCACTGTTGGGCACTGTTTCATTGTCCCGTAATTAATGTCGGGCTCTGATTAATTTTGCCTTGTTTACTGTAGGTCACTGTTTCATTGTACTGTATTTAATGCCGGGCTCTGTTAATTTTACATTGTTCACTGTAGGGCACTGTTTCATTGTACCGTATTTAATGTCGGGCTGTGTTTAATTGTACATTGTTCCCTGTAGGGCACTGTTTCATTGTACCGTATTTAGTGTCGGGCTGTGTTTAATTGTACATTGTTTACTGTAGGGCACTGTTTCATTGTACCGTATTTAATGTCGGGCTCTGTTTAATTTTACCTTGTTCAGTGTAGGGCACTGTTACATTGTACTGTATTTAATGTCGTGCTCTGTTTAATTTTACAATGTTCACTGTAGGGCACTGTTTCATTGTACCGTATTTAATGTCGGGCTATGTTTAATTTTACATTGTTCACTGTAGGTCACTGTTTCATTGTACTGTATTTAATGTAGGTCTGTGTTTAATTTTACATTCTTCACTGTAGGGCATTGTTTCAGTGTGCTGTATTTAATGTTGGGCTCTGTTTAATTTTACCTTGTTCACTGTCGGGCACTGTTTCATTGTCCCTTATTTAATGTCGGGCTCTGTTTAATGTTACATTGTTCAGTGTCGGGCACTGTTTCATTGTACTGTATTTAATGTTGGGCTCTGTTTAATATTACCTTGTTCACTGTCGGGCACTGTTTCATTGTCCCGTATTTAATGTCGGGCTCTGATTAATTTTGCCTTGTTTACTGTAGGGCACTGTTTCACTGTACCGTATTTAGTGTCGGGCTGTGTTTAATTGTACATTGGTCACTGTAGGGCACTGTTTCATTGTACTGTATTTAATGTCGGGCTCTGTTTAATTTTACCTTGTTCAGTGTAGGGCACTGTTTCATTGTACCGTATTTAATGTCGGGCTGTGTTTAATTGTACATTGTTCACTGTAGGGCACTGTTTCATTTTACTGTATTTCATGTCGGGCTCTGTTTCATTTTACCTTGTTCAGTGTAGGGCACTGTTTCATTGTACCGTATTTAATGTCGGGCATTGTTTAATTGTACATTGTTCACTGTAGGGCACTGTTTCATTATACCGTATTTAGTGTCGGGCTGTGTTTAATTGTACATTGTTCACTGTAGGGCACTGTTTCATTGTACCGTATTTAATGTCGGGCTCTGTTTAATGTTACATTGTTCAGTGTCGGGCACTGTTTCATTGTACTGTATTTAATGTTGGGCTCTGTTTAATATTACCTTGTTCACTGTCGGGCACTGTTTCATTGTCCCGTATTTAATGTCGGGCTCTGATTAATTTTACATTGTTCAGTGTAGGGCACTGTTTCATTGTACTGTATTTAATGTCGGGCTCTGTTTAATTTTGCCTTGTTTACTGTAGGGCACTGTTTCACTGTACCGTATTTAGTGTCGGGCTGTGTTTAATTGCACATTGTTCACTGTAGGGTACTGTTTCATTGTACTGTATTTAATGTCGGGCTCTGTTTAATTTTACCTTGTTCAGTGTAGGGCACTGTTTCATTGTACCGTATTTAATGTCGGGCTGTGTTTAATTGTACATTGTTCACTGGAGGGCACTGTTTCATTTTACTGTATTTCATGTCGGGCTCTGTTTCATTTTACCTTGTTCAGTGTAGGGCACTGTTTCATTGTACCGTATTTAATGTCGGGCTGTGTTTAATTTTACATTGTTCAGTGTAGTGCACCGTTTCATTGTACCGTATTTAATGTCGGGCTGTGTTTAATTGTACATTGTTCACTGTAGGGCACTGTTTCATTGTACTGTATTTAATGTCGGGCTCTGTTTAATTTTGCCTTGTTTACTGTAGGTCCCTGTTTCATTGTACTGTATTTAATGTCGGGCTCTGTTTAATTTTACCTTGTTCAGTGTAGGGCACTGTTTCACTGTACCGTATTTACTCTCGGGCTCTGTTTAATTGTACATTGTTCAGTGTAGGGCACTGTTTCACTGTACCGTATTTAATGTCGGGCTCTGTTTAATTTTACATTGTTCAGTGTAGGGCACTGTTTCACTGTACCGTATTTAATGTCGGGCTCTGTTTAATTTTACATTGTTCAGTGTAGGGCACTGTTTCATTGTACCGTATTTACTCTCGGGCTGTGTTTCATTGTACATTGTTCAATGTAGGGCACTGTTTCATTGTACCGTATTTAATGTCGGGTTGTGTTTAATTGTACATTGTTCACTGTAGGGCACTGTTTCATTGTACCGTATTTAATGTCGGGCTGTGTTTAATTTTACATTGTTCAGTGTAGCGCACCGTTTCATTGTACCGTATTTACTGTCGGGCTGTGTTTAATTGTACATTGTTCACTGTAGGGCACTGTTTCATTTTACTGTATTTAATGTCGGGCTCTGTTTCATTTTACTGTATTTCATGTCGGGCTCTGTTTCATTTTACCTTGTTCAGTGTAGGGCACTGTTTCATTGTACCGTATTTAATGTCGGGCTGTGTTGAATTGTACATTGTTCACTGTAGGGCACTGTTTCATTGTACCGTATTTAGTGTCGGGTTGTGTTTAATTGTACATTGTTCACTGTAGGGCACTGTTTCATTGTACCGTATTTAATGTCGGGCTCTGTTTAATTTTACATTGTTCAGTGTAGGGCACTGTTACATTGTACTGTATTTAATGTCGTGCTCTGTTTAATTTTACAATGTTCACTGTAGGGCACTGTTTCATTGTACCGTATTTAATGTCGGGCTATGTTTAATTTTACATTGTTCACTGTAGGTCACTGTTTCATTGTACTGTATTTAATGTAGGTCTGTGTTTAATTTTACATTCTTCACTGTAGGGCATTGTTTCATTGTGCTGTATTTAATGTTGGGCTCTGTTTAATTTTACCTTGTTCACTGTCGGGCACTGTTTCATTGTCCCTTATTTAATGTCGGGCTCTGTTTAATGTTACATTGTTCAGTGTCGGGCACTGTTTCATTGTACTGTATTTAATGTCGGGATCTGTTTAATTTTACATTGTTCAGTGTAGGGCACTGTTTCATTGTACTCTATTTAATGTCGGGCTCTGTTTAATTTTGCCTTGTTTACTGTAGGGCACTGTTTCACTGTACCGTATTTAGTGTCGGGCTGTGTTTAATTGCACATTGTTCACTGTAGGGCACTGTTTCATTGTACTGTATTTAATGTTGGGCTCTGTTTAATATTACCTTGTTCACTGTCGGGCACTGTTTCATTGTCGCGTATTTAATGTCGGGCTGTGATTAATTTTACATTGTTCAGTGTAGGGCACTGTTTCATTGTACTCTATTTAATGTCGGGCTCTGTTTAATTTTGCCTTGTTTACTGTAGGGCACTGTTTCACTGTACCGTATTTAGTGTCGGGCTGTGTTTAATTGCACATTGTTCACTGTAGGGCACTGTTTCATTGTACTGTATTTAATGTCGGGCTCTGTTTAATTTTACCTTGTTCAGTGTCGGGCACTGTTTCATTTTACCGTATTTAATGTTGGGCTCTGTTTAATATTACCTTGTTCACTGTCGGGCACTGTTTCATTGTCCCGTATTTAATGTCGGGCTCTGATTAATTTTACATTGTTCAGTGTAGGGCACTGTTTCATTGTACGGTATTTAATGTCGGGCTCTTTTTAATTTTGCCTTGTTTACTGTAGGGCACAGTTTCACTGTACCGTATTTAGTGTCGGGCTGTGTTTAATTGTACATTGGTCACTGTAGGGCACTGTTTCATTGTACTGTATTTAATGTCGGGCTCTGTTTAATTTTACCTTGTTCAGTGTAGGGCACTGTTTCATTGTACCGTATTTAATGTCGGGCTGTGTTTAATTGTACATTGTTCACTGTAGGGCACTGTTTCATTTTACTGTATTTCATGTCGGGCTCTGTTTCATTTTACCTTGTTCAGTGTAGGGCACTGTTTCATTGTACCGTATTTAATGTCGGGCTGTGTTTAATTGTACATTGTTCACTGTAGGGCACTGTTTCATTATACCGTATTTAGTGTCGGGCTGTGTTTAATTGTACATTGTTCACTGTAGGGCACTGTTTCATTGTACCGTATTTAATGTCGGGCTCTGTTTAATTTTACCTTGTTCAGTGTAGGGCACTGTTACATTGTACTGTATTTAATGTCGGGCTCTGTTTAATTTTACATTGTTCACTGTAGGGCACTGTTACATTGTACTGTATTTAATGTCGTGCTCTGTTTAATTTTACAATGTTCACTGTAGGGCACTGTTTCATTGTACCGTATTTAATGTCGGGCTATGTTTAATTTTACATTGTTCACTGTAGGTCACTGTTTCATTGTACTGTATTTAATGTAGGTCTGTGTTTAATTTTACATTCTTCACTGTAGGGCATTGTTTCATTGTGCTGTATTTAATGTTGGGCTCTGTTTAATTTTACCTTGTTCACTGTCGGGCACTGTTTCATTGTCCCTTATTTAATGTCGGGCTCTGTTTAATGTTACATTGTTCAGTGTCGGGCACTGTTTCATTGTACTGTATTTAATGTTGGGCTCTGTTTAATATTACCTTGTTCAGTGTAGGGCACTGTTTCATTGTACTGTATTTAATGTCGGGCTCTGTTTAATTTTGCCTTGTTTACTGTAGGGCACTGTTTCACTGTACCGTATTTAGTGTCGGGCTGTGTTTAATTGCACATTGTTCACTGTAGGGCACTGTTTCATTGTACTGTATTTAATGTCGGGCTCTGTTTAATTTTACCTTGTTCAGTGTAGGGCACTGTTTCATTGTACCGTATTTAATGTCGGGCTGTGTTTAATTGTACATTGTTCACTGTAGGGCACTGTTTCATTTTACTGTATTTCATGTCGGGCTCTGTTTCATTTTACCTTGTTCAGTGTAGGGCACTGTTTCATTGTACCGTATTTAATGACGGGCTGTGTTTAATTTTACATTGTTCAGTGTAGGGCACCGTTTCATTGTACCGTATTTAATGTCGGGCTGTGTTTAATTGTACATTGTTCACTGTAGGGCACTGTTTCATTGTACTGTATTTAATGTCGGGCTCTGTTTAATTTTGCCTTGTTTACTGTAGGTCCCTGTTTCATTGTACTGTATTTAATGTCGGGCTCTGTTTAATTTTACCTTGTTCAGTGTCGGGCACTGTTTCATTGTACCGTATTTAATGTCGGGCTCTGTTTAATTTTACCTTGTTCAGTGTAGGGCACTGTTTCATTTTACTGTATTTAATGTCGGGCTGTGTTTAATTTTACATTGTTCACTGTAGGGCATTGTTTCATTGTGCTGCATTTAATGTCGGGCTCTGTTTAATTTTGCCTTTTTTACTGTAGGTCACTGTTTCATTGTACTGTATTTAATGTCGGGCTCTGTTTAATTTTACCTTGTTCACTGTCGGGCACTGTTTCATTGCCCCGTATTTAATGTCGGGCTCTGTTTATTTTTACATTGTTCACTGTAGGGCACTGTTTCATTGTACCGTATTTAATGTCGGGCTCTGTTTAATTTTACATTGTTCACTGTAGGGCACTGTTTCATTGTACCGTATTTAATGTCGGGCTCTGTTTAATTTTACCTTGTTCACTGTAGGGCACTGTTTCATTGTACTGTATTTAATGTCGGGCTGTGTTTAATTTTACATTGTTTAGTGTAGGGCACTGATTCATTGTACCGTATTTAATGTCGGGCTGTGTTTAATTTTACATTGTTCAGTGTAGGGCACTGTTTCACTGTACCGTATTTACTCTCGGGCTCTGTTTAATTGTACATTGTTCAGTGTAGGGCACTGTTTCACTGTACCGTATTTAATGTCGGGCTCTGTTTAATTTTACATTGTTCAGTGTAGGGCACTGTTTCATTGTACCGTATTTACTCTCGGGCTGTGTTTCATTGTACATTGTTCAATGTAGGACACTGTTTCATTGTACCGTATTTAATGTCGGGCTGTGTTTAATTGTACATTGTTCAGTGTAGGGCACTGTTTCATTGTACCGTATTTAATGTCGGGCTGTGTTTAATTTTACATTGTTCAGTGTAGGGCACTGTTTCATTTTACTGTATTTCATGTCGGGCTCTGTTTCATTTTACCTTGTTCAGTGTAGGGCACTGTTTCATTGTACCGTATTTAATGTCGGGCTGTGTTTAATTGTACATTGTTCACTGTAGGGCACTGTTTCATTGTACCGTATTTAGTGTCGGGTTGTGTTTAATTGTACATTGTTCACTGTAGGGCACTGTTTCATTGTACCGTATTTAATGTCGGGCTGTGTTTAATTTTACATTGTTCAGTGTAGCGCACCGTTTCATTGTACCGTATTTACTGTCGGGCTGTGTTTAATTGTACATTGTTCACTGTAGGGCACTGTTTCATTTTACTGTATTTAATGTCGGGCTCTGTTTCATTTTACTGTATTTCATGTCGGGCTCTGTTTCATTTTACCTTGTTCAGTGTAGGGCACTGTTTCATTGTACCGTATTTAATGTCGGGCTGTGTTTAATTGTACATTGTTCACTGTAGGGCACTGTTTCATTGTACCGTATTTAGTGTCGGGTTGTGTTTAATTGTACATTGTTCACTGTAGGGCACTGTTTCATTGTACCGTATTTAATGTCGGGCTCTGTTTAATTTTACATTGTTCAGTGTAGGGCACTGTTACATTGTACTGTATTTAATGTCGTGCTCTGTTTAATTTTACAATGTTCACTGTAGGGCACTGTTTCATTGTACCGTATTTAATGTCGGGCTATGTTTAATTTTACATTGTTCACTGTAGGTCACTGTTTCATTGTATTGTATTTAATGTAGGTCTGTGTTTAATTTTACATTCTTCACTGTAGGGCATTGTTTCATTGTGCTGTATTTAATGTTGGGCTCTGTTTAATTTTACCTTGTTCACTGTCGGGCACTGTTTCATTGTCCCTTATTTAATGTCGGGCTCTGTTTAATGTTACATTGTTCAGTGTCGGGCACTGTTTCATTGTACTGTATTTAATGTCGGGATCTGTTTAATTTTACATTGTTCAGTGAAGGGCACTGTTTCATTGTACTCTATTTAATGTCGGGCTCTGTTTAATTTTGCCTTGTTTATTGTAGGGCACTGTTTCACTGTACCGTATTTAGTGTCGGGCTGTGTTTAATTGCACATTGTTCACTGTAGGGCACTGTTTCATTGTACTGTATTTAATGTTGGGCTCTGTTTAATATTACCTTGTTCACTGTCGGGCACTGTTTCATTGTCCCGTATTTAATGTCGGGCTCTGATTAATTTTACATTGTTCAGTGGAGGGCACTGTTTCATTGTACTGTATTTAATGTCGGGCTCTGTTTAATTTTACCTTCCTCAGTGGAGGGCACTGTTTCATTGTACTCTATTTAATGTCGGGCTCTGTTCAATTTTGCCTTGTTTACTGTAGGGCACTGTTTCACTGTACCGTATTTAGTGTCGGGCTGTGTTTAATTGCACATTGTTCACTGTAGGGCACTGTTTCATTGTACTGTATTTAATGTCGGGCTCTGTTTAATTTTACCTTGTTCAGTGTCGGGCACTGTTTCATTTTACCGTATTTAATGTCGGGCTGTGTTTAATTGTACATTGTTCCCTGTAGGGCACTGTTTCATTTTACTGTATTTCATGTCGGGCTCTGTTTCATTTTACCTTGTTCAGTGTAGGGCACTGTTTCATTGTACCGTATTTAATGTCGGGCTGTGTTTAATTTTACATTGTTCAGTGTAGGGCACCGTTTCATTGTACCGTATTTACTGTCGGGCTGTGTTTAATTGTACATTGTTCACTGTAGGGCACTGTTTCATTTTACTGTATTTAATGTCGGGCTCTGTTTCATTTTACCTTGTTCAGTGTAGGGCACTGTTTCATTGTACCGTATTTAATGTCGGGCTGTGTTTAATTTTACATTGTTCAGTGTAGGGCACTCTTTCATTGTACCGTATTTAATGTCGGGCTGTGTTTAATTTTGCCTTGTTCAGTGTCGGGCACTGTTTCATTTTACCGTATTTAATGTCGGGCTGTGTTTAATTGTACATTGTTCACTGTAGGGCACTGTTTCATTGTACCGTATTTAATGTCGGGCTGTGTTTAATTTTACCTTGCTCAGTGGACGGCACTGTTACATTGTACCGTATTTAATGTCGTGCTCTGTTTAATTTTACATTGTTCACTGTCGGGCATTGTTTCATTTTACTGTATTTCATGTCGGGCTCTGTTTCATTTTACCTTGTTCAGTGTAGGGCACTGTTTCATTGTACCGTATTTAATGTCGGGCTCTGTTTAATGTTACATTGTTCAGTGTAGGGCACTGTTTCATTGTACTGTATTTAATGTTGGGCTCTGTTTAATTTTACCTTGTTCAGTGTAGGGCACTGTTTCATTGTCCTGTATTTAATGTCGGGCTCTGTTTAATTTTGCCTTTTTTACTGTAGGTCACTGTTTCATTGTACTGTATTTAATGTCGGGCTCTGTTTAATTTTACCTTGTTCACTGTCGGGCACTGTTTCATTGCCCCGTATTTAATGTCGGGCTCTGTTTAATTTTACATTGTTCAGTGTAGGGCACTGTTTCATTGTACTGTATTTAATGTCGGGCTCTGTTTAATTTTGCCTTTTTTTACTGTAGGTCACTGTTTCATTGTACTGTATTTAATGTCGGGCTCTGTTTATTTTTACATTGTTCACTGTAGGGCACTGTTTCATTGTACCGTATTTAATGTCGGGCTCTGTTTAATTTTACCTTGTTCACTGTAGGGCAATGTTTCATTGTACTGTATTTAATGTCGGGCTGTGTTTAATTTTACATTGTTTAGTGTAGGGCACTGATTCATTGTACCGTATTTAATGTCGGGCTGTGTTTAATTTTACATTGTTCAGTGAAGGACACTGATTCATTGTACCGTATTTAATGTCGGGCTGTGTTTAATTTTACATTGTTCAGTGAAGGACACTGTTTCATTGTACCGTATTTAATGTCGGGCTCTCATTAATTTTACATTCTTCACTGTAGGGCATTGTTTCATTGTGCTGTATTTAATGTTGGGCTCTGTTTAATTTTACCTTGTTCACTGTCGGGCACTGTTTCATTTTCCCGTTTTTAATGTGGGGCTCTGATTAATTTTACATTATTCACTGTAGGGCACTGTTTCATTGTACTGTATTTAATGTCGGGCTCTGTTTAATTTTACATTGTTCACTGTAGGGCACTGTTTCATTGTACTGTATTTAATGTCGGGCTCTGTTTAATTTTACATTGTTCAGTGTAGGGCACTGTTTCACTGTACCGTATTTAATGTCGGGCTCTGTTTAATTTTACATTGTTCAGTGTAGGGCACTGTTTCATTGTACCGTATTTAATGTCGGGCTCTGTTTAATTTTACATTGTTCAGTGTAGGGCACTGTTTCATTGTACCGTATTTACTGTCGGGCTGTGTTTCATTGTACATTGTTCAATGTAGGGCACTGTTTCATTGTACCGTATTTAATGTCGGGCTGTGTTTAATTGTACATTGTTCACTGTAGGGCACTGTTTCATTTTACTGTATTTCATGTCGGGCTCTGTTTCATTTTACCTTGTTCAGTGTAGGGCACTGTTTCATTGTACCGTATTTAATGTCGGGCTGTGTTTAATTTTACATTGTTCAGTGTAGGGCACAGTTTCATTGTACCGTATTTACTGTTGGGCTGTGTTTAATTGTACATTGTTCACTGTAGGGCACTGTTTCATTGTACCGTATTTAATGTCGGGCTCTGTTTCATTTTACCTTGTTCAGTGTAGGGCACTGTTTCATTGTACCGTATTTAATGTCAGGCTGTGTTTAATTTTACATTGTTCAGTGTAGGGCCCTCTTTCATTGTACCGTATTTAATGTCGGGCTGTGTTTAATTTTGCCTTGTTCAGTGTCGGGCACTGTTTCATTTTACCGTATTTAATGTCGGGCTGTGTTTAATTGTACATTGTTCACTGTAGGGCACTGTTTCATTGTACCGTATTTAATGTCGGGCTGTGTTTAATTTAACCTTGCTCAGTGGACGGCACTGTTACAGTGTACTGTATTTAATGTCGTGCTCTGTTTAATTTAACATTGTTCACTGTCGGGCACTGTTTCATTGTCCCGTATTTAATGTCGGGCTCTGTTTAATGTTACATTGTTCAGTGAAGGGCACTGTTTCATTGTACTGTATTTAATGTCGGGCTCTGTTTAATTTTGCCTTGTTTACTGTAGGTCACTGTTTCATTGTACTGTATTTAATGTCGGGCTCTGTTTAATTTTACCTTGTTCAGTGTCGCGCACTGTTTCATTGTACTGTATTTAATGTCGGGCTGTGTTTAAGTTTACATTGTTCAGTGTAGGGCACTGTTTCATTGTACCGTATTTAATGTCGGGCTCTGTTTAATTTTACCTTGTTCAGTGTAGGGCTCTGTTGCATTTTACTGTATTTAATGTCGGGCTGTGTTTAATTTTACATTGTTCACTGTAGGACATTGTTTCATTGTGCTGTATTTAATGTCGGGCTCTGTTTAATTTTACCTTGTTCAGTGTAGGGCATTGTTTCATTGTGCTGTATTTAATGTTGCGCTCTGTTTAATTTTACCTTGTTCAGTGTAGGGCACTGTTTCATTGTACTGTATTTAATGTTGGGCTCTGTTTAATTTTACCTTGTTCAGTGTAGGGCACTGTTTCATTGTCCTGTATTTAATGTCGGGCTCTGTTTAATTTTGCCTTTTTTACTGTAGGACACTGTTTCATTGTACTGTATTTAATGTCGGGCTCTGTTTAATTTTACCTTGTTCACTGTCGGGCACTGTTTCATTGCCCCGTATTTAATGTCGGGCTCTGTTTAATTTTACATTGTTCAGTGTAGGGCACTGTTTCATTGTACTGTATTTAATGTCGGGCTCTGTTTAATTTTGCCTTTTTTTACTGTAGGTCACTGTTTCATTGTACTGTATTTAATGTCGGGCTCTGTTTATTTTTACATTGTTCACTGTAGGGCACTGTTTCATTGTACCGTATTTAATGTCGGGCTCTGTTTAATTTTACATTGTTCACTGTAGGGCACTATTTCATTGTACCGTATTTAATGTCGGGCTCTGTTTAATTTTACCTTGTTCACTGTAGGGCACTGTTTCATTGTACTGTATTTAATGTCGGGCTGTGTTTAATTTTACATTGTTTAGTGTAGGGCACTGATTCATTGTACCGTATTTAATGTCGGGCTGTGTTTAATTTTACATTGTTCAGTGAAGGACACTGATTCATTGTACCGTATTTAATGTCGGGCTCTCATTAATTTTACATTCTTCACTGTAGGGCATTGTTTCATTGTGCTGTATTTAATGTTGGGCTCTGTTTAATTTTACATTGTTCACTGTCGGGCACTGTTTCATTTTCCCGTTTTTAATGTGGGGCTCTGTTTAATTTTACATTGTTCACTGTAGGGCACTGTTTCATTGTACCGTATTTAATGTCGGGCTCTGTTTAATTTTACATTGTTCAGTGTAGGGCACTGTTTCATTGTACCGTATTTAATGTCGGGCTGTGTTTAATTTTACATTGTTCAGTGTAGGGCACTGATTCATTGTACCGTATTTAATGTCGGGCTCTGTTTAATTTTACATTGTTCAGTGTAGGGCACTGTTTCACTGTACCGTATTTAATGTCGGGCTCTGTTTAATTTTACATTGTTCAGTGTAGGGCACTGTTTCATTGTACCGTATTTACTGTCGGGCTGTGTTTCATTGTACATTGTTCAATGTAGGGCACTGTTTCATTGTACCGTATTTAATGTCGGGCTGTGTTTTATTTTACATTGCTCACTGTAGGGCACTGTTTCATTGTACCGTATTTCATGTCGGGCTCTGTTTAATTTTACCAAGTTCAGTGTAGGGCACTGTTTCATTGTACTGTATTTAATGTCGTGATCTGTTTAATTTTACATTGTTCACTGTAGGGCACTGTTTCATTGTACCGTATTTAATGTCGGGATATGTTTAATTTTACATTGTTCACTGTAGGTCACTGTTTCATTGTACTGTATTTAATGTAGGTCTGTGTTTAATTTTACATTCTTCACTGTAGGGCATTGTTTCATTGTGCTGTATTTAATGTTGGGCTCTGTTTAATTTTACCTTGTTCACTGTCGGGCACAGTTTCATTGTCCCTTATTTAATGTCGGGCTCTGTTTAATGTTACATTGTTCAGTGTAGGGCACTGTTTCATTGTACTGTCTTTAATGTTGGGCTCTGTTTAATTTTGCCTTGTTTACTGTAGGGCACTGTTTCACTGTACCGTATTTATTGTCGGGCTGTGTTTAATTGTACGTTGTTCACTGTGGGGCAGTGTTTCATTTTACTGTATTTAATGTCGGGCTCTGTTTAATTTTACCTTGTTCAGTGTCGGGCACTGTTTCATTGTACCGTATTTAATGTCGAGCTTTGTTTAATTTTACATTGTTCAGTGTAGGGCACCGTTTCATTGTACCGTATTTACTGTCGGGCTGTGTTTAATTGTACATTGTTCACTGTAGGGCACTGTTTCATTGTACCGTATTTAATGTCGGGCTGAGTTTAATTTTACATTGCTCAGTGTAGGGCACTGATTCATTGTACTGTATTTAATGTCGGGCTCTGTTTAATTTTACATTGTTCACTGTAGGGCACTGTTTCATTGTACTGTATTTAATGTCGGGCTCTGTTTCATTTTGCCTTGTTCAGTATAGGACACTGTTTCATTTTGCCGTATTTAATGTCGGGCTGTGTTTAATTGTACATTGTTCAGTGTAGGGCACCGTTTCATTGTACCGTATTTACTGTTGGGCTCTGTTTAATTTTACCTTGTTCAGTGTAGGGCACTGTTTCATTGTACCGTATTTAATGTCGGGCTCTGTTTAATTTTACATTGTTGCTGGTAGTGCACTGTTTCATTGTACAGTATTTAATGTCAGGCTGTGTTTAATTTTACATTGTTCAGTGTAGGGCCCTCTTTCATTGTACCGTATTTAATGTCGGGCTGTGTTTAATTTTGCCTTGTTCAGTGTAGGGCACTGTTTCATTGTACTGTATTTAATGTCGGGCTCTGTTTCATTTTACCTTGTTCAGTGTAGGGCACTGTTTCATTGTACCGTATTTAATGTCGGGCTCTGTTTAATTTTACATTGTTGCTGGTAGGGCACTGTTTCATTGTTCCGTATTTAATGTCAGGCTGTGTTTAATTTTACATTGTTCAGTGTAGGGCCCTCTTTCATTGTACCGTATTTAATGTCGGGCTGTGTTTAATTTTGCCTTGTTCAGTGTCGGGCACTGTTTCATTTTACCGTATTTAATGTCGGGCTGTGTTTAATTTTACCTTGCTCAGTGGACGGCACTGTTACAGTGTACTGTATTTAATGTCGTGCTCTGTTTAATTTTACATTGTTCACTGTCGGGCACTGCTTCATTGTCCCGTATTTAATGTCGGGCTCTGTTTAATGTTACATTGTTCAGTGAAGGGCACTGTTTCATTGTACTGTATTTAATGTCGGGCTCTGTTTAATTTTGCCTTGTTTACTGTAGGTCACTGTTTCATTGTACTGTATTTAATGTCGGGCTCTGTTTATTTTTACATTGTTCACTGTAGGGCACTGTTTCATTGTACCGTATTTAATGTCGGGCTCTGTTTAATTTTACATTGTTCAGTGTAGGGCACTGTTTCATTGTCCTGTATTTAATGTCGGGCTCTGTTTAATTTTGCCTTTTTTACTGTAGGTCACTGTTTCATTGTACTGTATTTAATGTCGGGCTCTGTTTAATTTTACCTTGTTCACTGTCGGGCACTGTTTCATTGCCCCGTATTTAATGTCGGGCTCTGTTTAATTTTACATTGTTCAGTGTAGGGCACTGTTTCACTGTACTGTATTTAATGTCGGGCTCTGTTTAATTTTGCATTTTTTTACTGTAGGTCACTGTTTCATTGTACTGTATTTAATGTCGGGCTCTGTTTATTTTTACATTGTTCACTGTAGGGCACTGTTTCATTGTACCGTATTTAATGTCGGGCTCTGTTTAATTTTACATTGTTCACTGTAGGGCACTGTTTCATTGTACCGTATTTAATGTCGGGCTCTGTTTAATTTTACCTTGTTCACTGTAGGGCACTGTTTCATTGTACTGTATTTAATGTCGGGCTGTGTTTAATTTTACATTGTTTAGTGTAGGGCACTGATTCATTGTACCGTATTTAATGTCGGGCTCTCATTAATTTTACATTCTTCACTGTAGGGCATTGTTTCATTGTGCTGTATTTAATGTTGGGCTCTGTTTAATTTTACCTTGTTCACTGTCGGGCACTGTTTCATTTTCCCGTTTTTAATGTGGGGCTCTGTTTAATTTTACATTGTTCACTGTAGGGCACTGTATCATTGTACTGTATTTAATGTCGGGCTCTGTTTAATTTTACATTGTTCACTGTAGGGCACTGTTTCATTGTACTGTATTTAATGTCGGGCTCTGTTTAATTTTACATTGTTCAGTGTAGGGCACTGATTCATTGTACTGTATTTAATGTCGGGCTCTGTTTAATTTTACATTGTTCAGTGTAGGGCACTGTTTCACTGTACCGTATTTAATGTCGGGCTCTGTTTAATTTTACATTGTTCAGTGTAGGGCACTGTTTCATTGTACCGTATTTACTGTCGGGCTGTGTTTCATTGTACATTGTTCAATGTAGGGCACTGTTTCATTGTACCGTATTTAATGTCGGGCTGTGTTTTATTTTACATTGTTCACTGTAGGGCACTGTTTCATTGTACCGTATTTAATGTCGGGCTCTGTTTAATTTTACCAAGTTCAGTGTAGGGCACTGTTTCATTGTACTGTATTTAATGTCGTGATCTGTTTAATTTTACATTGTTCACTGTAGGGCACTGTTTCATTGTACCGTATTTAATGTCGGGCTATGTTTAATTTTACATTGTTCACTGTAGGTCACTGTTTCATTGTACTGTATTTAATGTAGGTCTGTGTTTAATTTTACATTCTTCACTGTAGGGCATTGTTTCATTGTGCTGTATTTAATGTTGGGCTCTGTTTAATTTTACCTTGTTCACTGTCGGGCACAGTTTCATTGTCCCTTATTTAATGTCGGGCTCTGTTTAATGTTACATTGTTCAGTGTAGGGCACTGTTTCATTGTACTGTATTTAATGTTGGGCTCTGTTTAATTTTGCCTTGTTTACTGTAGGGCACTGTTTCACTGCACTGTATTTAATGTCGGGCTGTGTTTAATTGTACGTTGTTCACTGTGGGGCAGTGTTTCATTTTACTGTATTTAATGTCGGGCTCTGTTTAATTTTACCTTGTTCAGTGTCGGGCACTGTTTCATTGTACCGTATTTAATGTCGAGCTTTGTTTAATTTTACATTGTTCAGTGTAGGGCACCGTTTCATTGTACCGTATTTAATGTCGGGCTGTGTTTAATTGTACATTGTTCACTGTAGGGCACTGTTTCATTTTACTGTATTTAATGTCGGGCTCTGTTTCATTTTGCCTTGTTCAGTATAGGACACTGTTTCATTGTACCGTATTTAATGTCGGGCTATGTTTAATTGTACATTGTTCACTGTGGGGCACTGTTTCATTGTACCGTATTTAATGTCGGGCTGTGTTTAATTTTACCTTGCTCAGTGGACGGCACTGTTACAGTGTACTGTATTTAATGTCGTGCTCTGTTTATTTTTACATTGTTCATTGTCGGGCACTGTTTCATTGTCCCGTATTTATTGTCGGTCTCTGTTTAATGTTACATTGTTCAGTGTAGGGCACTGTTTCATTGTACTGTATTTAATGTCGGGCTCTGTTTAATTTTGCCTTGTTTACTGTAGGTCACTGTTTTATTGTACTGTATTTAATGTCGGGCTCTGTTTAATTTTACCTTGTTCAGTGTAGGTCACTGT
This sequence comes from Scyliorhinus torazame, assembly GCF_047496885.1. Taxonomy (NCBI): domain Eukaryota; kingdom Metazoa; phylum Chordata; class Chondrichthyes; order Carcharhiniformes; family Scyliorhinidae; genus Scyliorhinus; species Scyliorhinus torazame. Next base: position 107,220 of record NW_027307865.1, read on the forward strand.
TTTATTGTACTGTATTTAATGTCGGGCTGTGTTTAATTGTACATTGTTCAGTGTAGGGCACTGTTTCATTGTACCGTATTTAATGTCGGGCTCTGTTTAATGTTACATTGTTCAGTGTAGGGCACTGATTCATTGTACTGTATTTAATGTCGGGCTGTGTTTAATTGTACATTGTTCACTGTAGGGCACTGTTTCATTGTACTGTATTTAATGTTGGGCTCTGTTTAATTTTACCTTGTTCAGTGTAGGGCACTGTTTCATTGTACTGTATTTAATGTCGTGATCTGTTTAATATTACATTGTTCACTGTAGGGCACTGTTTCATTGTACCGTATTTAATGTCGGGCAATGTTTAATTTTACATTGTTCACTGTAGGTCACTGTTTCATTGTACTGTATTTAATGTAGATCTGTGTTTAATTTTACATTCTTCACTGTAGGGCATTGTTTCATTGTGCTGTATTTAATGTTGGGCTCTGTTTAATTTTACCTTGTTCACTGTCGGGCACAGTTTCATTGTCCCTTATTTAATGTCGGGCTCTGTTTAATGTTACATTGTTCAGTGTAGGGCACTGTTTCATTGTACTGTCTTTAATGTTGGGCTCTGTTTAATTTTGCCTTGTTTACTGTAGGGCACTGGTTCACTGTACCGTATTTATTGTCGGGCTGTGTTTAATTGTACGTTGTTCACTGTGGGGCAGTGTTTCATTTTACTGTATTTAATGTCGGGCTCTGTTTAATTTTACCGTGTTCAATGTCGGGCACTGTTTCATTGTACCGTATTTAATGTCGAGCTTTGTTTAATTTTACATTGTTAAGTGTAGGGCACCGTTTCATTGTACCGTATTTACTGTCTGGCTGTGTTTAATTGTACATTGTTCACTGTAGGGCACTGTTTCATTGTACCGTATTTAATGTCGGGCTGAGTTTAATTTTACATTGCTCAGTGTAGTGCACTGATTCATTGTACTGTATTTAATGTCGGGCTCTGTTTAATTTTACATTGTTCACTGTAGGGCACTGTTTCATTGTACTGTATTTAATGTCGGGCTCTGTTTCATTTTGCCTTGTTCAGTATAGGACACTGTTTCATTTTGCCGTATTTAATGTCGGGCTGTGTTTAATTGTACATTGTTCAGTGTAGGGCACCGTTTCATTGTACCGTATTTACTGTTGGGCTCTGTTTAATTTTACCTTGTTCAGTGTAGGGCACTGTTTCATTGTACCGTATTTAATGTCGGGCTCTGTTTAATTTTACATTGTTGCTGGTAGGGCACTGTTTCATTGTACCGTATTTAATGTCAGGCTGTGTTTAATTTTACATTGTTCAGTGTAGGGCCCTCTTTCATTGTACCGTATTTAATGTCGGGCTGTGTTTAATTTTGCCTTGTTCAGTGTAGGGCACTGTTTCATTGTACTGTATTTAATGTCGGGCTCTGTTTCATTTTACCTTGTTCAGTGTAGGGCACTGTTTCATTGTACCGTATTTAATGTCGGGCTCTGTTTAATTTTACATTGTTGCTGGTAGGGCACTGTTTCATTGTACCGTATTTAATGTCAGGCTGTGTTTAATTTTACATTGTTCAGTGTAGGGCCCTCTTTCATTGTACCGTATTTAATGTCGGGCTGTGTTTAATTTTGCCTTGTTCAGTGTCGGGCACTGTTTCATTTTACCGTATTTAATGTCCGGCTGTGTTTAATTTTACCTTGCTCAGTGGACGGCACTGTTACAGTGTACTGTATTTAATGTCGTGCTCTGTTTAATTTTACATTGTTCACTGTCGGGCACTGCTTCATTGTCCCGTATTTAATGTCGGGCTCTGTTTAATGTTACATTGTTCAGTGAAGGGCACTGTTTCATTGTACTGTATTTAATGTCGGGCTCTGTTTAATTTTGCCTTGTTTACTGTAGGTCACTGTTTCATTGTACTGTATTTAATGTCGGGCTCTGTTTAATTTTACCTTGTTCAGTGTCGGGCACTGTTTCATTGTACCGTATTTAATGTCGGGCTCTGTTTAATTTTACATTGTTCACTGTAGGGCATTGTTTCATTGTGCTGTATTTAATGTTGCGCTCTGTTTAATTTTACCTTGTTCAGTGTAGGGCTCTGTTTCATTGTACTGTATTTAATGTTGGGCTCTGTTTAATTTTACCTTGTTCAGTGTAGGGCACTGTTTCATTGTCCTGTATTTAATGTCGGGCTCTGTTTAATTTTGCCTTTTTTACTGTAGGTCACTGTTTCATTGTACTGTATTTAATGTCGGGCTCTGTTTAATTTTACCTTGTTCACTGTCGGGCACTGTTTCATTGCCCCGTATTTAATGTCGGGCTCTGTTTAATTTTACATTGTTCAGTGTAGGGCACTGTTTCACTGTACTGTATTTAATGTCGGGCTCTGTTTAATTTTGCATTTTTTTACTGTAGGTCACTGTTTCATTGTACTGTATTTAATGTCGGGCTCTGTTTATTTTTACATTGTTCACTGTAGGGCACTGTTTCATTGTACCGTATTTAATGTCGGGCTCTGTTTAATTTTACATTGTTCACTGAAGGGCACTGTTTCATTGTACCGTATTTAATGTCGGGCTCTGTTTAATTTTACCTTGTTCACTGTAGGGCACTGTTGCATTGTACTGTATTTAATGTCGGGCTGTGTTTAATTTTACATTGTTTAGTGTAGGGCACTGATTCATTGTACCGTATTTAATGTCGGGCTGTGTTTAATTTTACATTGTTCAGTGAAGGACACTGATTCATTGTACCGTATTTAATGTCGGGCTCTCATTAATTTTACATTCTTCACTGTAGGGCATTGTTTCATTGTGCTGTATTTAATGTTGGGCTCTGTTTAATTTTACCTTGTTCACTGTCGGGCACTGTTTCATTTTCCCGTTTTTAATGTGGGGCTCTGTTTAATTTTACATTGTTCACTGTAGGGCACTGTTTCATTGTACTGTATTTAATGTCGGGCTCTGTTTAATTTTACATTGTTCACTGTAGGGCACTGTTTCATTGTACTGTATTTAATGTCGGGCTCTGTTTAATTTTACATTGTTCAGTGTAGGGCACTGATTCATTGTACTGTATTTAATGTCGGGCTCTGTTTAATTTTACATTGTTCAGTGTAGGGCACTGTTTCACTGTACCGTATTTAATGTCGGGCTCTGTTTAATTTTACATAATTCAGTGTAGGGCACTGTTTCATTGTACCGTATTTACTGTCGGGCTGTGTTTCATTGTACATTGTTCAATGTAGGGCACTGTTTCATTGTACCGTATTTAATGTCGGGCTGTGTTTTATTTTACATTGTTCACTGTAGGGCACTGTTTCATTGTACCGTATTTAATGTCGGGCTCTGTTTAATTTTACCAAGTTCAGTGTAGGGCACTGTTTCATTGTACTGTATTTAATGTCGTGATCTGTTTAATTTTACATTGTTCACTGTAGGGCACTGTTTCATTGTACCGTATTTAATGTCGGGCTATGTTTAATTTTACATTGTTCACTGTAGGTCACTGTTTCATTGTACTGTATTTAATGTAGGTCTGTGTTTAATTTTACATTCTTCACTGTAGGGCATTGTTTCATTGTGCTGTATTTAATGTTGGGCTCTGTTTAATTTTACCTTGTTCACTGTCGGGCACAGTTTCATTGTCCCTTATTTAATGTCGGGCTCTGTTTAATGTTACATTGTTCAGTGTAGGGCACTGTTTCATTGTACTGTATTTAATGTTGGGCTCTGTTTAATTTTGCCTTGTTTACTGTAGGGCACTGTTTCACTGCACTGTATTTAATGTCGGGCTGTGTTTAATTGTACGTTGTTCACTGTGGGGCAGTGTTTCATTTTACTGTATTTAATGTCGGGCTCTGTTTAATTTTACCTTGTTCAGTGTCGGGCACTGTTTCATTGTACCGTATTTAATGTCGAGCTTTGTTTAATTTTACATTGTTCAGTGTAGGGCACCGTTTCATTGTACCGTATTTAATGTCGGGCTGTGTTTAATTGTACATTGTTCACTGTAGGGCACTGTTTCATTGTACCGTATTTAATGTCGGGCTGTGTTTAATTGTACATTGTTCACTGTAGGGCACTGTTTCATTTTACTGTATTTAATGTCGGGCTCTGTTTCATTTTGCCTTGTTCAGTATAGGACACTGTTTCATTGTACCGTATTTAATGTCGGGCTATGTTTAATTGTACATTGTTCACTGTGGGGCACTGTTTCATTGTACCGTATTTAATGTCGGGCTGTGTTTAATTTTACCTTGCTCAGTGGACGGCACTGTTACAGTGTACTGTATTTAATGTCGTGCTCTGTTTATTTTTACATTGTTCATTGTCGGGCACTGTTTCATTGTCCCGTATTTATTGTCGGTCTCTGTTTAATGTTACATTGTTCAGTGTAGGGCACTGTTTCATTGTACTGTATTTAATGTCGGGCTCTGTTTAATTTTGCCTTGTTTACTGTAGGTCACTGTTTTATTGTACTGTATTTAATGTCGGGCTCTGTTTAATTTTACCTTGTTCAGTGTAGGTCACTGTTTTATTGTACTGTATTTAATGTCGGGCTGTGTTTAATTGTACATTGTTCAGTGTAGGGAACTGTTTCATTGTACCGTATTTAATGTCGGGCTCTGTTTAATGTTACATTGTTCAGTGTAGGGCACTGATTCATTGTACTGTATTTAATGTCGGGCTGTGTTTAATTTTACATTGTTCAGTTTAGGGCACTGTTTCATTGTACTGTATTTAATGTTGGGCTCTGTTTAATTTTACCTTGTTCAGTGTAGGGCACTGTTTCATTGTACCGTATTTAATGTCGGGCTCTGTTTAATGTTACATTGTTCAGTGTAGGGCACTGATTCATTGTACTGTATTTAATGTCGGGCTGTGTTTAATTTTACATTGTTCAGTTTAGGTCACTGTTTCATTGTACTGTATTTAATGTCGGGCTCTGTTTAATTTTGCCTTGTTTACTGTAGGTCACAGTTTCATTGTACCGTATTTAATGTCGGGCTGTGTTTAATTTTACCTTGCTCAGTGGAGGGCACTGTTACATTGTACTGTATTTAATGTCGGGCTCTGTTTAATTTTGCCTTGTTTACTGTAGGTCACAGTTTCATTGTACTGTATTTAATGTCGGGCTCTGTTTAATTTTACCTTGTTCAGTGTAGGGCACTGTTTCATTGTACCGTATTTAATGTCGGGCTGTGTTTAATTTTACCTTGTTCAGTGTAGGGCACTGTTTCATTTTACCGTATTTAATGTCGGGCTGTGTTTAATTTTACATTGTTCACTGTAGGGCATTGTTTCATTGTGCTGTATTTAATGTTGGGATCTGTTTAATTTTACCTTGTTCACTGTCGGGCACTGTTTCATTGTCCCGTATTTAATGTCGGGCAAGTTTAATTTTACATTGTTCAGTGTAGAGCACTGTTTCATTGTACTGTATTTAATGTCGGGCTCTGTTTAATTTTGCCTTTTTTACTGTAGGTCACTGTTTCATTGTACTGTATTTAATGTCTGGCTCTGTTTAATTTTACATTGTTCAGTGTAGGGCACTGTTTCATTTTACCGTATTTAATGTCGGGCTGTGTTTAATTTTACATTGTTCACTGTCGGGCATTGTTTCATTGTACCGTATTTAATGTCGGGCTCTGTTTAATTTTACATTGTTCAGTGTAGGGCACTGTTTCATTGTACTGTATTTAATGTCGGGCTCTGTTTAATTTTGCCTTTTTTACTGTAGGTCACTGTTTCATTGTACTGTATTTAATGTCGGGCTCTGTTTAATTTTACCTTGTTCAGTGTAGGGCACTGTTTCATTGTACTGTATTTAATGTCGGGCTCTGTTTAATTTTACATTGTTCAGTGTCGGGCACTGTTTCATTGTACCGTATTTAATGTCGGGCTCTGTTTAATTTTACATTGTTCAGTGTAGGGCATTGTTTCATTGTACTGTATTTAATGTCGGGCTCTGTTTAATTTTACATTGTTCACTGTAGGGCACTGTTTCATTGTACCGTATTTAATGTCGGGCTCTGATTAATTTTGCCTTTTTTACTGTAGGGCACTGTTTCATTGCACTGTATTTAATGTCGGGCTCTGTTTAATTTTACATTGTTCAGTGTCGGGCACTGTTTCGTTGTCCCGTATTTAATGTCGGGCTCTGTTTAGTTTTACCTTGTTCAGTGTAGGGCACTGTTTCATTTTACAGTATTTAATGTCGGGCTGTTTTTAATTTTACATTGTTCACTGTAGGGCATTGTTTCATTGTGCTGTATTAAATGTTGGGCTCTGTTTAATTTTACCTTGTTCACTGTCGGGCACTGTTTCATTGTCCCGTATTTAATGTCGGGCTCTGTTTAATTTTGCCTTTTTTACTGTAGGTCACTGTTTCATTGTACTGTATTTAATGTAGGGCTCTGTTTATTTTTACATTGTTCACTGTGGGGCACTATTTCATTGTACCGTATTTAATGTCGGGCTCTGTTTAATTTTACTTTGTACACTGTAGGGCACTGTTTCATTGTACCGTATTTAATGTCGGGCTCTGTTTAATTTTACATTGTTCACTGTGGGGCACTATTTCATTGTACCGTATTTAATGTCGGGCTCTGTTTAATTTTACTTTGTACACTGTAGGGCACTGTTTCATTGTACCGTATTTAATGTCGGGCTCTGTTTAATTTTACATTGTTGATTGTAGGGCACTGTTTCATTGTACCGTATTTAATGTCGGGTTCTGTTTAATTTTACATTGTTGATTGTAGGGCACCGTTTCATTGTACCGTATTTAATGTCGGGCTCCGTTTAATTTTACATTGTTCAGTGTAGGGCACTGTTTCATTACACCGTATTTAATGTCTGGCTCTGTTTAATTTGACCTTGTTCACTGTAGGGCACTGTTTCGTTGTACTATATTTAATGTCGGGCTCTGTTTAACTTTACTTTGTACACTGTAGGGCATTGTTTCATTGTTCTGTATTCAATAGAACATAGGACATAGAAAATACAGCACAGAACAGGCCCTTCGGCCCACGATGTTGTGCCGAACCTTTGTCCTAGATTAATCATAGATTATCATTGAATTTACAGTGCAGAAGGAGGCCATTCGGCCCTTTGAGTCTGCACCAGCTCTTGGAAAGTGCACCCTACCCAAACTTAACACCTCCACCCAACACCAAGGGCAATTTGGACATTAAGGGCAATTTGTCATTGGCCAATTCACCTTACCCGCACATCTTTGGACTGTGGGTGGAAACCGGAGCACCCGGAGCAAACCCACGCAGACACGGGGAGGACGTGCAGACTCCGCACAGACAATGACCCACGCTGGAATCGAACCTGGGACCATGGATCTGTGAAGCAATTGTGCTATCCACAATGCTACCGTGCTGCCCTTAAGAACAAATACATCTACACTATATTATTTTCCCGTAATCCATGTACCTATCCAACAGCTGCTTGAAGGTCCCTAATGTTTCCGACTCAACTACTTCCACAGGCAGTGCATTCCATGCCCCCACTACTCTCTGGGTAAAGAACCTACCTCTGATATCCCTCCTATATCTTACACCTTTCACCTTAAATTTATGTCCCCTTGTAATGGTGTGTTCCACCTGGGGAAAAAGTCTCTGACTGTCTACTCTATCTATTCCCCTGATCATCTTATAAACCTCTATCAAGTCGCCCCTCATCCTTCTCCGCTCTAATGAGAAAAGGCCTAGCGCCCTCAACCTTTCCTCGTAAGACCTACTCTCCATTCCAGGCAACACCCTGGTAAATCTTCTTTGCACCTTTTCCAGAACTTCCACATCCTTCCTAAAATGAGGCGACCAGAACTGTACACAGTACTCCAAATGTGGCCTTACCAAAGTTTTGTACAGCTGCATCATTACCTCATGGCTCTTAAATTCAATCCCTCTGTTAATGAACGTGAGCACACCATAGGCCTTCTTCACAGCTCTATCCACTTGAGTGGCATCTTTCAAAGATGTATGAACATAGACCCCAAAGTCTCTCTGCTCCTCCACAATGCCAAGAACTCTACCGTTAGCCCTGTATTCCGCATTCATATTTGTCCTTCCAAAATGGACAACCTCACACTTTTCAGGGTTAAACTCCATCTGCCACTTCTCAGCCCAGCTCTGCATCCTATCTATGTCTCTTTGCAGCCGACAACAGCCCTCCTTACTATCCACAACTCCACCAATCTTCGTATCGTCTGCAAATTTACTGACCCACCCTTCAACTCCCTCATCCAAGTCATTAATGAAAATCACAAACAGCAGAGGACCCAGAACTGATCCCTGCGGTACACCACTGGTAACTGGGATCCAGGCTGAATATTTGCCATCCACCACCACTCTCTGACTTCTATCGGTTAGCCAGTTCGTTATCCAACTGGCCAAATTTCCCACTATCCCATGCCTCCTTATTTTGTGCAGAAGCCTACCATGGGGAACTTTATCAAATGCCTTACTAAAATCCATGTACACTACATCCACTGCTTTACCTTCATTCACATGCTTGGTCACCTCCTCAAAGAATTCAATAAGATTTGTAAGGCAAGACCTACCCCTCACAAATCCGTGCTGACTCTCCCTAATCAAGCAGTGTCTTTCCAGATGCTCAGAAATCCTATCCTTCAGTACCCTTTCCATTACTTTGCCTACCACCGAAGTAAGACTAACTGGCCTGTAATTCCCAGGGTTATCCCTAGTTCCTTTTTTGAACAGGGGAACGACATTCGCCACTCTCCAATCCCCTGGTACCACCCCTGTTGACAATGAGGACGAAAAGATAATTGCCAACGGCTCTGCAATTTCATCTCTTGCTTCCCATAGAATCCTTGGATATACCCGTCAGGCCCGGGGGACTTGTCTATCCTTAAGTTTTTCAAAATGCCCAACACATCTTCCTTCGTAACAAGTATTTCCTCGAGCTTACCAATCTGTTTCACACTGTCCTCTCCAACAATATCGCCCCTCTCATTTGTAAATACAGAAGAAAAGTACTCATTCAAGACCTCTCCTATCTCTTCAGACTCAATACACAATCTCCCGCTACTGTCCCTGATCGGACCTACCCTAGCTCTAGTCATTCTCATATTTCTCACATATGTATAAAAGGCCTTTGGGTTTTCCTTGATCCTACCCGCCAAAGATTGTTCATGCCCTCTCTTAGCTCTCCTAATCCCTTTCTTTAGTTCCCTCCTGGCTATCTTGTATCCCTCCAATGCCCTGTCTGAACCTTGTTTCCTCAGCCTTACATAAGTCACCTTTTTCCTCTTAACAAGACATTCAACCTCTCTTGTCAACCATGGTTCCCTCACTCGACCATCTCTTCCCTGCCTGACAGGGACATACATATCAAGGACACGTAGCACCTGTTCCTTGAACAAGTTCCACATTTCACTTGTGTCCTTCCCTGCCAGCCTATGTTCCCAACTTATGCACTTCAATTCTTGTCTGACAACATCGTATTTACCCTTCCCCCAATTGTGAACCTTGCCCTGTTGCACGTACCTATCCCTCTCCATTACTAAAGTGAAAGTCACAGAATTGTGGTCACTATCTCCAAAATGCTCCCCCACTAACAAATCTATCACTTGCCCTGGTTCATTACCCAGTACTAAATCCAATATTGCCCCTCCTCTGGTTGGACAATCTACATACTGTGTTAGAAAAGCTTCCTGGACACACTGCACAAACACCACCCCATCCAAACTATTTGATCTAAAGAGTTTCCATTCAATATTTGGGAAGTTAAAGTCGCCCATGACTACTACCCTATGACTTCTGCACCTTTCCAAAATCTGTTTTCCAATCTGTTCCTCCACATCTCTGCTACTATTGGGGGGCCTATAGAAAACTCCTAACAAGGTGACTGCTCCTTTCTTATTTCTGACTTCAACCCATAGTACCTCAATAGGGTGATACTCCTCGAACTGCCTTTCTGCAGCTGTTATACTATCTCTAATTAATAATGCCACCCCCCACCTCTTTTACCACCCTCCCTAATCTTATTGAAACATCTATAACCAGGGACCTCCAACAACCATTTCTGACCCTCTTCTATCCAAGTTTCCGTGATCGCCACCACATCGTAGTCCCAAGTACCGATCCATGCCTTAAGTTCACCCACCATATTCCTGATGCTTCTTGCGTTGAAGTATACACACTTCAACCCATCTCCGTGCCTGCAAATACTCTCCTTTGTCAGTGTTCCCTTCCCCACTGCCTCATTACAAGCTTTGGCGCCCTGAATATCGGCTACCTTAGTTGCTGGACTACAAATCCGGTTCCCATTCCCCTGCCAAATTAGTTTAAATCCTCCCGAAGAGTACTAGCAAACCTCCCTCCCAGGATATTGGTGCCCCTCTGGTTCAGATGCAACCCGTCCTGCTTGTACAGGTCCCACCTGCCCCAGAATGCGCTCCAATTATCCAAATACCTGAAGCCCTCCCTCCTACACCATTCCTGCAGCCACGTGTTCAACTGCACTCTCTCCCTATTCCTAGCCTCGCTATCACGTGGCACCGGCAACAAACCAGAGATGACAACTCTGTCTGTCCTGGCTTTCAACTTCCAGCCGAACTCCCTAAACTTGTTTATTACCTCCACACCCCTTTTCCTACCTATGGCGTTGGTACCAATGTGCACCACGACTTCTGGCTGCTTCCCCTCCCCCTTAAGGATCCTGAAGACACGATCCGAGACATCCCTGGCCCTGGCACCCGGGAGGCAACATACCTTCCGGGAGTCTCGCTCGCGACCACAGAATCTCTTATCTATTCCCCTAACCATTGAATCTCCGACAACTATTGCTTTTCTATTCTCCCCCCTTCCTTTCTGAGCCCCAGAGCCAGACTCAGTGCCAGAGACCTGGCCGCTAGGGCCTTCCCCCGGTAGGTCATCCCCCCCAACAGCATCCAAAACGGTATACTTGTTTTGAAGGGGAACGGCCACGAGGGATCCCTGCACTGTCTGCCTGGTTGTTTTTTTCCCCCTGACTGTAACCCAGCTATTCTTGTCCTGTACCTTGGGTGTGGTTACCTCCCTGTAACTCTTCTCAATCACCCCCTCTGCCTCCCGGATGATCCGAAGTTCATCCAGCTTCAGCTCCAGTTCCCTAACACGGTCTTTGAGGAGCTGAAGTTGGGTGCACTTCCCGCAGGTATAGTCAGTGGGGACACCGGTGGTATCCCTCACCACCCACATCCTACAGGAGGAGCATGTAACTGGCCTAGCCTCCATCCCCTCTTACCTTACAGAATATAGCTGCTGTGTGGACTAACTAGATCTCCGCCCTCCGACCCTGCTCCCAGTCAGCTACACTTCCTGTAAACTCCTGGCTCTCTTCGCACTCTTTGCGGAAATGTCGGAAACAAAATGAAAGGAGCACCTTACTCCCTCCTCACCTAACTCCCTCGGTCACCAAACTCTCACTATCGCACTCAAAAAACACCAAATTCAGCACTCAGTGCAAACAAAGTCTGCACTGTAGGGGATCACTTTTATTCTGTGAATCGAGCCTCTGGAAATCTGGCCGAATCCAATTAACTAATTAACAAGCTCCAGCTGCAAGTGCCTAGAAGTAGAAGCCTGTTTAATGTCGGGCTCTGTTTAATTTTACTTTGTTCACTGTAGGGCACTGTTTCATTGTACTGTATTTAATGTCGGGCTCTGTTTAATTTTACCTTGTTCAGTGTAGGGCACTGTTTCATTGTACTGTATTTAATGTCGGTCTCTGTTTAATTATACATTGTTTACTGTAGGGCACTGTTTCATTGAACTGTATTTAATGTCGGGCTCTGTTTAACTTTACTTTGTACACTGTAGGGCACTGTTTCATTGTACCGTATTTAATGTCGGGCTCTGTTTAATTTTACCTTGCTCAGTGGAGGGCACTGTTACATTGTACTGTATTTAATGTCGTGCTCTGTTTAATTTTACATTGTTCACTGTAGCGCACTGTTTCATTGTACCGTATTTATTGTCGGGCTCTGTTTTATTTTACATTGTTCACAGTAGGGCCCTGTTTCATTGTACTGTATTTAATGTCGGGCTCTGTTTAATTTTACATTGTTCACTGTAGCGCACTGTTTCATTGTACCGTATTTATTGTCGGGCTCTGTTTTATTTTACATTGTTCACAGTAGGGCCCTGTTTCATTGTACTGTATTTAATGTCGGGCTCTGTTTAATTTTACTTTGTTCACTGTAGTTCACTGTTTCATTGTACCGTATTTAATGTCGGGCTCTGTTTAATTTTACATTGTTCACTGTAGGGCACTGTTTCATTGTACCATATTTAATGTCGGGCTGTGTTATATTTTACATTGTTCACTGTAGGGCACTGTTTCATTGTAGCGTATTTAATGTCGGGCTCTGTTTTATTTTACCTTGTTCAGTGTAGGGCACTGTTTCATTGTACCGTATTTAATGTCGGGCTGTGTTATATTTTACCTTGTTCAGTGTAGGGCACTGTTTCATTGTACTGTATTTAATGTCGGGCTCTGTTTAATTTTACCTTGCTCAGTGTAGGGCACTGTTTCATTGTACCGTATTTAATGTCGGGCTCTGTTTTATTTTACCTTGTTCAGTGTCGGGCACTGTTTCATTGTACCGTATTTAATGTCGGGCTCTGTTAGATTTTACCTTGTTCAGTGTAGGGCACTGTTTCATTGTACCGTATTTACTGTCGGGCTGTGTTTCATTGTACATTGTTCACTGTAGGGCACTGTTTCATTGTACCGTATTTAATGTCGGGCTGTGTTTAATTTTACATTGTTCAGTGTAGGGCACTGTTTCATTGTACTGTATTTAATGTCGGGCTCTGTTTAATTTTGCCTTGTTCACTGTAGGGCCCTGTTTCATTGTACTGTATTTAATGTCGGGCTCTGTTTAATTTTAGCTTGTTCAGTGGAGGGGACTGTTTCATTGTACCGTATTTAATGTCGGGCTCTGTTTAATTTTACTTTGTACACTGTAGGGCACTGTTTCATTGTGCTGTATTTAATGTCGGGCTGTGTTTAATTTTACATTGTTGACTGTAGGGCACTGTTTCATTGTACCGTATTTAATGTCGGGCTGTGTTTAATTGTACCTTGTTCACTGTAGGGCACTGTTTCATTGTACCGTATTTAATGTCGGGCTGTGTTTAATTTTACCTTGCTCAGTGGAGGGCACTGTTACATTGTACTGCGTTTAATGTCGTGCTCTGTTTAATTTTACATTGTTCACTCTAGCGCACTGTTTCATTGTACCGTATTTAATGCCGGGCTGTGATTAATTGTACATTGTTCACTGTAGGGCACTGTTTAATTGTACCGTATTTAATGTCGGGCTCTGTTTAATTTTACCTTGTTCACTGTAGGGCACTGTTTCATTGTACCGTATTTAATGTCGGGCTCTGTTTAATTTTACCTTGTTCACTGTAGGGCACTGTTTCATTGTACTGTATTTAATGTCGAGCTCTGATTAATTTTACATTGTTCACTGTAGGGCACTGTTTCATTGTACTGTATTTAATGTCGGGCTCTTTTTAATTTTACATTGTTCACTGTAGGGCACAGTTTCATTGTACCGTATTTAATGTCGGGCTCTGTTTAATTTTACCTTGTTCACTGTAGGGAACTATTTCATTGTACCGTTTTTAATGTCGGGCTCTGTTTAATTTTGCTTTGTACACTGTAGGGCACTGTTTCATGGTACCGTATTTAATGTCGGGCTCTGTTTAATTTTACAGCGTTCAATGTAGGGCACTGTTTCATTGTACTGTATTTAATGTCGTGCTCTGTTTAATTTTACATTGTTCAGTGTAGGGCACTGTTTCATTGCACCGTATTTAATGTCTGGCTCTGTTTAATTTACTTTGCACACTGTAGGGCACTGTTTCATTGTTCAGTATTTAATAGAACATAGAACATAGAAAATACAGCACAGAACAGGCCCATCGGCCCACGATGTTGTGCCGAACCTTTGTCCTAGATTAATCATAGATTATCATTGAATTTACAGTGCAGAAGGAGGCCATTCGGCCCTTTTAGTCTGCACCAGCTCTTGGAAAGAGCACCCTACCCAAACTCAACACCTCCACCCAACAGCAAGGGCAATTTGGACATTAAGGGCAATTTGTCATTGGCCAATTCACCTTACCCGCACATCTTTGGACTGTGGGAGGAAACCGGAGCACCCGGAGGAAACCCACGCAGACACGGGGAGGACGTGCATTCATATTTGTCCTTCCAAAATGGACAACCTCACACTTTTCAGGGTTAAACTCCATCTGCCACTTCTCAGCCCAGCTCTGCATCCTATCTATGTCTCTTTGCAGCCGACAACAGCCCTCCTTACTATCCACAACTCCACCAATCTTCGTATCGTCTGCACATTTACTGACCCACCCTTCAACTCCCTCATCCAAGTCATTAATGAAAATCACAAACAGCAGAGGACCCAGAACTGATCCCTGCGGTACACCACTGGTAACTGGGATCCAGTCTGAATATTTGCCATCCACCACCACTCTCTGACTTCTATCGGTTAGCCAGTTCGTTATCCAATTGGCCAAATTTCCCACTATCCCATGCCTCCTTATTTTGTGCAGAAGCCTACCATGGGGAACTTTATCAAATGCCTTACTAAAATCCATGTACACTACATCCACTGCTTTACCTTCATCCACATGCTTGGTCACCTCCTCAAAGAATTCAATAAGATTTGTAAGGCAAGACCTACCCCTCACAAATCCGTGCTGACTCTCCCTAATCAAGCAGTGTCTTTCCAGATGCTCAGAAATCCTATCCTTCAGTACCCTTTCCATTACTTTGCCTACCACCGAAGTAAGACTAACTGGCCTGAAATTCCCAGGGTTATCCCTAGTTCCTTTTTTGAACAGGGGCACGACATTCGCCACTCTCCAATCCCCTGGTACCACCCCTGTTGACAATGAGGACGAAAAGATAATTGCCAACGGCTCTGCAATTTCATCTCTTGCTTCCCATAGAATCCTTGGATATATCCCGTCAGGCCCGGGGGACTTGTCTATCCTTAAGTTTTTCAAAATGCCCAACACATCTTCCTTCGTAACAAGTATTTCCTCGAGCTTACCAATCTGTTTCACACTGTCCTCTCCAACAATATCGCCCCTCTCATTTGTAAATACAGAAGAAAAGTACTCATTCAAGACCTCTCCTATCTCTTCAGACTCAATACACAATCTCCCGCTACTGTCCCTGATCGGACCTACCCTAGCTCTAGTCATTCTCATATTTCTCACATATGTGTAAAAGGCCTTGGGGTTTTCCTTGATCCTACCCGCCAAAGATTGTTCATGCCCTCTCTTAGCTCTCCTAATCCCTTTCTTCAGTTCCCTCCTGGCTATCTTGTATCCCTCCAATGCCCTGTCTGAACCTTGTTTCCTCAGCCTTACATAAGTCACCTTTTTCCTCTTAACAAGACATTCAAGCTCTCTTGTCAACCATGGTTCCCTCACTCGACCATCTGTTCCCTGCCTGACAGGGACATACATATCAAGGACACGTAGCACCTGTTCCTTGAACAAGTTCCACATTTCACTTGTGTCCTTCCCTGCCAGCCTATGTTCCCAACTTATGCACTTCAATTCTTGTCTGACAACATCGTATTTACCCTTCCCCCAATTGTGAACCTTGCCCTGTTGCACGTACCTATCCCTCTCCATTACTAAAGTGAAAGTCACAGAATTGTGGTCACTATCTCCAAAATGCTCCCCCACTAACAAATCTATCACTTGCCCTGGTTCATTACCCAGTACTAAATCCAATATTGCCCCTCCTCTGGTTGGACAATCTACATACTGTGTTTGAAAAGCTTCCTGGACACACTGCACAAACACCACCCCATCCAAACTATTTGATCTAAAGAGTTTCCATTCAATATTTGGGAAGTTAAAGTCGCCCATGACTACTACCCTATGACTTCTGCACCTTTCCAAAATCTGTTTCCCAATCTGTTCCTCCACATCTCTGCTACTATTGGGGGGCCTATAGAAAACTCCTAACAAGGTGACTGCTCCTTTCCTATTTCTGACTTCAACCCATACTACCTCAATAGGGTGATACTCCTCGAACTGCCTTTCTGCAGCTGTTATACTATCTCTAATTAATAATGCCACGCCCCCCACCTCTTTTACCACCCTCCCTAATCTTATTGAAACATCTATAACCAGGGACCTCCAACAACCATTTCTGCCCCTCTTCTATCCAAGTTTCCGTGATGGCCACCACATCGTAGTCCCAAGTACCGATCCATGCCTTAAGTTCACCCACCTTATTCCTGATGCTTCTTGCGTTGAAGTATACACACTTCAACCCATCTCCGTGCCTGCAAATACTCTCCTTTGTCAGTGTTCCCTTCCCCACTGCCTCATTACAAGCTTTGGCGTCCTGAATATCGGCTACCTTAGTTGCTGGACTACAAATCCGGTTCCCATTCCCCTGCCAAATTAGTTTAAACCCTCCCGAAGAGTACTAGCAAACCTCCCTCCCAGGGAATTTTACATTGGACAGTGTAGGGCACTGTTTCATTGTACTGTATTTAATGCCGGGTTCTGTTTAATTTTACATTGGTCAGTGTAGGGCACTGTTTCATTGTACTGTATTTAATGTCGGGTTCTGTTTAATTTTACATTGTTCAGTGTAGGGCACTGTTTCATTGATCTGTATTGAATGTCGGGCTCTCTTTAATTTTACATTGTTGACTCAAAGGCACTATTTCATTGTACTGTATTTAATGTCGGGCTCTATTTAATGTTACCTTGTTCACTGTAGGGCACTGTTTCATTGTACCGTATTTAAACAGAGCTCGACATTAAATACAGAACAATGAAACAGTGCCCGAGAGTGTACAAAGTAAAGTTAAACAGAGCCCGACATTAAATACAGTTCAATGAAACAGTGCCCTACAGTAAACAATGTATAATTAAACAGAGCCCGACATTAAATACGGTACAATGAAACAGTGCCCTACAGTGAACAAAGTAAAATTAAACAGAGCCCGACATTAAATACAGAACAATGAAACAGTGCCCGAGAGTGTACAAAGTAAAGTTAAACAGAGCCCGACATTAAATACAGTTCAATGAAACAGTGCCCTACAGTAAACAATGTATAATTAAACAGAGCCCGACATTAAATACGGTACAATGAAACAGTGCCCTACAGTGAACAAAGTAAAATTAAACAGAGCCCGACATTAAACAGGCTTCTACTTCTCGGCACTTGCAGCTGGAGCTTGTTAATTAGTTAATTGGATTAGGCCAGTTTTCAGAGGCTAGATTCACAGTATAAAAGTGATCCCCTACAGTGCAGACTTTGGTTGCACTGAGTGCTGAATTTGGTGCTTTTTGAGTGCGATAGTGAGAGTTTAGTGACCGATGGAGTTAGGTGAGGAGGGAGTAAGGTGCTCCTTTCATTTTGTTTGCGACAGTTCCGCAAAGAGTGCGAAGAGATCCAGGAGTTTACAGGAAGTGTAGCTGACTGGGAGCAGGGTCGGAGGGCAGGGATCTAGTTAGTCCACAGGGCAGCTATATTCTGTCAGGTCAGAGGGGATGGAGGCTAGGCCAGTTACATGCTCCTCCTGTAGGATGTGGGTGGTGAGGGATACCACCGGTGTCCCCACTGACTATACCTGCGGGAAGTGCACCCAACTTCAGCTCCTCAAAGACCGTGTTAGGGAACTGGAGCTGAAGCTGGATGAACTTCGGATCATCCGGGAGGCAGAGGGGGTGATTGAGAAGAGTTACACGGAGGTAACCACACCCAAGGTACAGGACAAGAATAGCTGGGTTACAGTCAGGGGGAAAGAAACAAACAGGCAGACTGTGCAGGGATCCCTCGTGGCCGTTCCCCTTCAAAACAAGTATACCGTTTTGGATGCTGTTGGGGGGGGGGGGGGATGACCTACCGGGGGAAGGCCCGAGCGGCCAGGTCTCTGGCACTGAGTCTGGCTCTGGGGCTCAGAAGGGAAGGGGGGAGAATAGAAAAGCAATAGTTGTAGGAGATTCAATGGTTAGGGGAATAGATAGGAGATTCTGTGGTCGCGAGCGAGACTCCCGGAAGGTATGTTACCTCCCGGGTGCCAGGGCCAGGGATGTCTCGGATCGTGTCTTCAGGTTCCTTAAGGGGGAGGGGGAGCAGCCAGAAGTCGTGGTGCACATTGGTACCAACGACATAGGTAGGAAAAGGGGTGTGGAGGTAATAAACAAGTTTAAGGAGTTAGGCTGGAAGTTGAAAGCCAGGGCAGACAGAGTTGTCATCTCTGGTTTGTTGCCGGTGCCACGTGATAGCGAGGCTAGGAATAGGGAGAGAGTGCAGTTGAACACGTGGCTGCAGGAATGGTGTAGGAGGGAGGGCTTCAGGTATTTGGATAATTGGAGCGCATTCTGGGGAAGGTGGGACCTGTACAAGCAGGACGGGTTGCATCTGAACCAGAGGGGCACCAATATCCTGGGAGGAAGGTTTGCTAGTACTCTTCGGGAGGGTTTAAAATAATTTGGCAGGGGAATGGGAACCGGATTTGTAGTCCTGCAACTAAGGTAGCCGATATTCAGGACGCCAAAGCTTGTAATGAGGCAGTGGGAAAGGGAACACTGACAAAGGAGAGTATTTGCAGGCACGGAGATGGGTTGAAGTGTGTATACTTCAACGCAAGAAGCATCAGGAATAAGGTGGGTGAACTTAAGGCATGGATCGGTACTTGGGACTACGATGTGGTGGCCATCACGGAAACTTGGATAGAAGAGGGGCAGAAATGGTTGTTGGAGGTCCCTGGTTATAGATGTTTCAATAAGATTAGGGAGGGTGGTAAAAGAGGTGGAGGGCGTGGCATTATTAATTAGAGATAGTATAACAGCTGCAGAAAGGCAGTTTGAGGAGTATCACCCTATTGAGGTAGTATGGGTTGAAGTCAGAAATAGGAAAGGAGCAGTCACCTTGTTAGGAGTTTTCTATAGGCCCCCCAATAGTAGCAGAGATGTGGAGGAACAGATTGGGAAACAGGTTTTGGAAAGGTGCAGAAGTCATAGGGTAGTAGTCATGGGCGACTTTAACTTCCCAAATATTGAATGGAAACTCTTTAGATCAAATAGTTTGGATGGGGTGGTGTTTGTGCAGTGTGTCCAGGAAGCTTTTCTAACACAGTATGTAGATTGTCCAACCACAGGAGGGGCAATATTGGATTTAGTACTGGGTAATGAACCAGGGCAAGTGATAGATTTGTTAGTGGGGGAGCATTTTGGAGATAGTGACCACAATTCTGTGACTTTCACTTTAGTAATGGAGAGGGATAGGTACGTGCAACAGGGCAAGGTTCACAATTGGGGGAAGGGTAAATACGATGTTGTCAGACAAGAATTGAAGTGCATAAGTTGGGAACATAGGCTGGCAGGGAAGGACACAAGTGAAATGTGGAACTTGTTCAAGGAACAGGTGCTACGTGTCCTTGATATGTATGTCCCTGTCAGGCAGGGAAGAGATGGTCGAGTGAGGGAACCATGGTTGACAAGAGAGGTTGAATGCCTTGTTAAGAGAAAAAATGTGACTTATGTAAGGCTGAGGAAACAAGGTTCAGACAGGGCATTGGAGGGATACAAGATAGCCAGGAGGGAACTGAAGAAAGGGATTAGGAGAGCTAAGAGAGGGCATGAACAATCTTTGGCGGGTAGGATCAAGGAAAACCCCAAGGCCTTTTACACATATGTGAGAAATATGAGAATGACTAGAGCGAGGGTAGGTCCGATCAAGGACAGTAGCGGGAGATTGTGTATTGAGTCTGAAGAGATAGGAGAGGTCTTGAATGAGTACTTTTCTTCTGTATTTACAAATGAGAGGGGCGATATTGTTGGAGAGGACAGTGTGAAACAGATTGGTAAGCTCGAGGAAATACTTGTTAGGAAGGAAGATGTGTTGGGCATTTTGAAAAACTTGAGGATAGACAAGTCCCCCGGGCCTGACGGGATATATCCAAGGATTCTATGGGAAGCAAGAGATGAAATTGCAGAGCCGTTGGCAATTATCTTTTCGTCCTCACTGTCAACAGGGGTGGTACCAGGGGATTGGAGAGTGGCGAATGTCGTGCCCCTGTTCAAAAAAGGAACTAGGGATAACCCTGGGAATTACAGGCCAGTTAGTCTTACTTCGGTGGTAGGCAAAGTAATGGAAAGGGTACTGAAGGATAGGAATTCTGAGCATCTGGAAAGACACTGCTTGATTAGGGATAGTCTGCACGGATTTGTGAGGGGTAGGTCTTGCCTTACGAATCTTATTGAATTCTTTGAGGAGGTGACCAAGCATGTGGATGAAGGTAAAGCAGTGGATGTCGCGTACATGGATTTTAGTAAGGCATTTGATAAAGTTCCCCATGGTAGGCTCCTGCACAAAGTAAGGAGGCATGGGATAGTGGGAAATTTGGCCAGTTGGATAACGAACTGGCTAACCGATAGAAGTCAGAGAGTGGTGGTGGATGGCAAATATTCAGACTGGATCCCAGTTACCAGTGGTGTACCGCAGGGATCAGTTCTGGGTCCTCTGCTGTTTGTGATTTTCATTAATGACTTGGATGAGGGAGTTGAAGGGTGGGTCAGTAAATTTGCAGACGATACGAAGATTGGTGGAGTTGTGGATAGTAAGGAGGGCTGTTGTCGGCTGCAAAGAGACATAGATAGGATGCAGAGCTGGGCTGAGAAGTGGCAGATGGAGTTTAACCCTGAAAAGTGTGAGGTTGTCCATTTTGGAAGGACAAATATGAATGCGGAATACAGGGTTAACGGTAGAGTTCTTGGCATTGTGGAGGAGCAGAGAGACCTTGGGGTCTATGTTCATACATCTTTGAAAGTTGCCACTCAAGTGGATAGAGCTGTGAAGAAGACCTATGGTGTGCTCGCGTTCATTAACAGAGAGATTGAACTTAAGAGCCATGAGGTAATGATGCAGCTGTACAAAACTTTGGTAAGGCCACATTTGGAGTACTGTGTACAGTTCTGGTCGCCTCATTTTAGGAAGGATATGGAAGTTCTGGAAAAGGTGCAAAGAAGATTTACCAGGATGTTGCCTGGAATGGAGAGTAGGTCTTACGAGGAAAGGTTGAGGGTGCTAGGCCTTTTCTCATTCGAGCGGAGAAGGATGAGGGGCGACTTGATAGAGGTTTATAAGATGATCAGGGGAATAGATAGAGTAGACAGTCAGAGACTTTTTCCCCAGGTGGAACACACCATTACAAGGGGACATAAATTTAAGGTGAAAGGTGGAAGATATAGGAGGGATATCATAGGTAGGTTCTTTACCCAGAGAGTAGTGGGGGCATGGAATGCACTGCCTGTGGAAGCAGTTGAGTCGGAAACATTAGGGACCTTCAAGCAGCTGTTGGATAGGTACATGGATTACGGGAAAATGATATAGTGTAGATTTATTTGTTCTTAAGGGCAGCACGGTAGCACTGTGGGGAGCACAATTGCTTCACAGATCCATGGTCCCAGGTTCGATTGCAGCTTGGGTCATTCTCTGTGCGGTGTCTGCACGTCCTCCCCGTGTCTGCGTGGGTTTCCTCCGGGTGCTCCGGTTTCCTCCCACAGTCCAAAGATGTGCGGGTTAGGTGAATTGGCCAATGATAAATTGCCCTTAATGTCCAAATTGCCCTTGGTGTTGGGTGGAGGTGTTGAGTTTGGGTAGGGTGCTCGTTCCAAGAGCTGGTGCAGACTCAAAGGGCCGAATGGCCTCCTTCTGCACTGTAAATTCAATGATTATCTATGATTAATCTAGGACAAAGGTTCGGCACAACATCGTGGGCCGAAGGGCCTGTTCTGTGCTGTATTTTCTATGTTCTATGTTCTATTAAATACACAACAATGAAACAGTGCCCTACAGTGTACAAAGTAAAGTTAAACAGAGCCCGATATTAAATACAGTACAATGAAACATTGCCCTACAGTGAACAAGGTCAAATTAAACAGAGCCAGACATTAAATACGGTACAATGAAACAGTGTCCTACACTGAACAATGTAAAATTAAACAGAACCCGACATTAAATACAGGACAATGAAACAGTGCCCTACACTGACCAATGTAAAATTAAACAGAGCCCGACATTAAATACAGTACAATGAAACAGTGCCCTACAGTGAACAAGGTCAAATTAAACAGAGCCAGACATTAAATACGGTATAATGAAACAGTGTCCTACACTGAACAATGTAAAATTAAACAGAACCCGACATTAAATACAGGACAATGAAACAGTGCCCTACACTGACCAATGTAAAATTAAACAGAGCCCGACATTAAATACAGATCAATGAAACAGTGCCCAACATTGAACAATGTAAAATTAAACAGAGCCCGACATTAAATGCAGTACAATGAAACAGTGCCCGACAGTGAACAATGTACAATTAAACACAGCCCGACATTAAATACGGTACAATGAAACAGTGCCCGATAGTGAACAATGTAAAATTAAACACAGCCCGACATTAAATACGGTAAAATGAAACAGTGCCCTACAGTGAACAAGGTAAAATTAAACAAAGCCCGACATTAAATACGGTGCAATGAATCAGTGCCCTACACTGAACAATGTAAAATTAAACACAGCCCGACATTAAATACAGCACAATGAAACAGTGCCCTACAGTCAACAAGGTAACATTAAACAGAACCCGACATTAAATACGGTACAATAAAACAGTGCCCTACACTGAACAATGTAAAATTAAACACAGCCCGACATTAAATACGGTGCAATGAATCAGTGCCCTACACTGAACAATGTAAAATTAAACACAGCCCGACATTAAATACGGTGCAATGAATCAGTGCCCTACACTGAACAATGTAAAATAAAACACAGCCCGACATTAAATACAGTACAATGAAACAGTGACCTACAGTGAACAATGTAAAATTAAACCGAGCCTGACATTAAATACAGTACAATGAAACAGTGACCTACAGTAAACAAGGCAAAATTAAACAGAGCCCGACATTAAATACAGTACAATGAAACAGTGTCCTACCAGCAACAATGTAAAATTAAACAGAGCCCGACATTAAATACGGTACAATGAAACAGTGCCCTACAGTGAACAAAGTAAAATTAAACAGAGCCCGACATTAAATACGGTACAATGAAACAGTGCCCTACTGTGAACAATGTAAAATAAAACAGAGCCCGACATTAAATACGGTACAATTAAACAGTGCCCTACAGTGAACAATGTAAAATTAAACAGAGCTCGACATTAAATACGGTACAATGAATCAGTGCCCTACACTGAACAAGGTAAAATTAAACAGAGCTCGACATTAAATACGGTACAATGAAACAGTGCCCTACAAGCAACAAGGAAAAATTAAACAGAGCCCGACATTAAATACGGTACAATGAAACAGTGCCCTACAGTGAATAATGTAAATTTAAACAGAGCACGACATTAAATACAGTACAATGTAACAGTGCCCTCCACTGAGCAAGGTAAAATTAAACACAGCCCGACATTAAATACAGTACAATGAAACAGTGCCCTACACTGAACAATGTAAAATTAAACACAGCCCGACATTAAATACAGTACAATGAAACAGTGCCCTACACTGAACAATGTAAAATTAAACAGAGCCCGACATTAAATACAGTACAATGAAACAGTGCCCTACACTGAACAATGTAAAATTAAACCGAGCCTGACATTAAATACAGTACAATGAAACAGTGCCCTACACTGAACAATGTAAAATTAAACAGAGCCCGACATTAAATACAGTACAATGAAACAGTGCCCTACAGTGAACAATGTACAATTAAACACAGCCCGACATTAAATACAGTACAATGAAACAGTGACCTACAGTAAACAAGGCAAAATTAAACAGAGCCCGACATTAAATACAGTACAATGAAACAGTGCCCTCCACTGAGGAAAGTAAAATTAAACACAGCCCGACATTAAGTACGGTACAATGAAACAGTGCCCTACAAGCAACGAGGTAAAATTAAACAGAGCCCGACATTAAATACAGCACAATAAAACAGTGCCCTACAGTGAACAATGTAAAATTAAACAGAGCCCGACATTAAATACGGTACAATGAAACAGTGCCCTACAAGCAACAAGGTAAAATTAAACAGCGCCCGACATTAAATACAGTACAATGAAACAGTGACCTACAGTGAACAATGTAAAATTAAACATAGCCCGACATTAAATACCGTGCAGTGAAACAGTGCCCTACACTGAACAATGTAAAATTAAACACAGCCCGACATTAAATACAGTGCAATGAATCAGTGCCCTACACTGAACAATGTAAACTTAAACACAGCCCGACATTAAATACGGTACAATGAAACAGTGCCCTACAGTGAACAATGTACAATTACACGCAGCCCAACATTAAATACGGTACAATGAAACAGTGCCCTACAGTGAACAATGTACAATTAAACACAGCCCAACATTAAATACGGTAATATAAAACAGTGTCCTACACTGAACAAGGTAAAATTAAACAGAGTCCGACATTAAATACAGTACAATGAAACAGTGCCCTACAGTGAACAATGTACAATTAAACACAGCCCGACATTAAATACGGTACAATGAAACAGTGCCCTACAGTGAACAATGTACAATTAAACACAGCCCGACAGTTAATACGGTACAATGAAACAGTGCCTACACTGAACAAGGTAAAATTAAACAGAGCCCGACATTAAATACGGTACAATGAAACAGTGCCCTAATGTGAACAATGTAAAATAAAACAGAGCCCGACATTAAATACGGTACAATGAAACAGTGCCCTACAGTGAACAATGTAAAATTAAACAGAGCCAGACATTAAATACGGTACAATGAATCAGTGCCCTACCAGCAACAATGTAAAATTAAACAGAGCCCGACATTAAATACCGTACAATGAAACAGTGCCAACCAGTGAACAATGTAAAATTAAACAGAGCCCGACATTAAATACGGTACAATAAATCAGTGCCCTACACTGAACAATGTAAAATTAAACACAGCCCGAAATTAAATACAGTAAAATGAAACAGTGCCCTACAGTGAACAACGTAAAATTAAACAGAGCCCGACATTGAATACAGTACAATGAATCAGTGCCCTACACTGAACAAGGTAAAATTAAACACAGCCCGACATTAAATACGGTACAATGAAACAGTGCCCTACAAGCACCAAGGTAAAATTAAACAGAGCCCGACATTAAATACAGTGCAATGAAACAGTGCCCTACAGTGAACGATGTAAAATTAAACAGAGCTCGACATTAGATACAGTACAATGAAACAGTGCCCTACAAGCTACAATGTAAAATTAAACAGAGCTCGACATTAAATACGGTACAATGAAACAGTGCCCTACAAGAAACAAGGTAAAATTAAACAGAGCCCGACATTAAATACGGTACAATGAAACAGTGACCTACAGTGAACAAGGTAAAATTAAACGGAGCACGACATTAAATACAGTACAATGAAACAGTGCCCTACAAGCTACAATGTAAAATTAAACAGAGCTCGACATTAAATACAGTACAATGAAACAGTGCCCTACACTGAACAATGTAAAATTAATCATAGCCCGACATTAAATACGGTACAATGAAACAGTGCCCGACAGTGAACAATGTACAATTAAACACAGCCCGACATTAAATACGGTACAATGAAACAGTGCCCGATAGTGAACAATGTAAAATTAAACACAGCCCGACATTAAATACGGTAAAATGAAACAGTGCCCGACAGTGAACAAGGTAAAATTAAACAGAGCTCGACATTAAATACAGTACAATGTAACAGTGCACTGAACTGAGCAAGGAAAAATTAAACACAGCCCGACATCAAATACGGTACAATGAAACAGTGCCCTACAGTGAACAATGTACAATTAAACACAGCCCGACATTAAATACGGTACAATGAAACAGTGCCCTACACTAAAGAAGGTAAAATTAAACACAGCCTGACATTAAATACGGTACAATGAAACAGTGCCCTACACTGAACAAGGTAAAATTTAACAGAGCCCGACATTAAATACGATACAATGAAACAGTGCCCTACACTGAACAAGGTAAAATTAAACAGAGCCCGACATTAAATACGGTACAATGAAACAGTGCCCTACAGTGAACAATGTAAAATAAAACACAGCCCGACATTAAATACGGTACAATTAATCAGTGCCCTACCAGCAACAATGTAAAATTAAACAGAGCCCGACATTAAATACGGTACAATGAAACAGTGCCCTACAGTGAACAATGTAAAATTTAACAGAGCCCGACATTAAATACGGTACAGTGAAACAGTGCCCTACACTGAACAAGGTAAAATTAAACACAGCCCGACATTAAATACGGTACAATGAAACAGTGCCCTACACTGAATAAGGTAAAATTAAACAGAGCCCGACATTAAATACGGTACAATGAAACAGTGCCCTACAGTGAACAATGTAAAATAAAACACAGCCCGACATTAAATACAGCACAATGAAACAGTGCCCTACAGTCAACAAGGTAACATTAAACAGAACCCGACATTAAATACGGTACAATAAAACAGTGCCCTACACTGAACAATGTAAAATTAAACACAGCCCGACATTAAATACGGTGCAATGAATCAGTGCCCTACACTGAACAATGTAAAATTAAACACAGCCCGACATTAAATACGGTGCAATGAATCAGTGCCCTACACTGAACAATGTAAAATAAAACACAGCCCGACATTAAATACAGTACAATGAAACAGTGACCTACAGTGAACAATGTAAAATTAAACCGAGCCTGACATTAAATACAGTACAATGAAACAGTGACCTACAGTAAACAAGGCAAAATTAAACAGAGCCCGACATTAAATACAGTACAATGAAACAGTGTCCTACCAGCAACAATGTAAAATTAAACAGAGCCCGACATTAAATACGGTACAATGAAACAGTGCCCTACAGTGAACAAAGTAAAATTAAACAGAGCCCGACATTAAATACGGTACAATGAAACAGTGCCCTACTGTGAACAATGTAAAATAAAACAGAGCCCGACATTAAATACGGTACAATTAAACAGTGCCCTACAGTGAACAATGTAAAATTAAACAGAGCTCGACATTAAATACGGTACAATGAATCAGTGCCCTACACTGAACAAGGTAAAATTAAACAGAGCTCGACATTAAATACGGTACAATGAAACAGTGCCCTACAAGCAACAAGGAAAAATTAAACAGAGCCCGACATTAAATACGGTACAATGAAACAGTGCCCTACAGTGAATAATGTAAATTTAAACAGAGCACGACATTAAATACAGTACAATGTAACAGTGCCCTCCACTGAGCAAGGTAAAATTAAACACAGCCCGACATTAAATACAGTACAATGAAACAGTGCCCTACACTGAACAATGTAAAATTAAACACAGCCCGACATTAAATACAGTACAATGAAACAGTGCCCTACACTGAACAATGTAAAATTAAACAGAGCCCGACATTAAATACAGTACAATGAAACAGTGCCCTACACTGAACAATGTAAAATTAAACCGAGCCTGACATTAAATACAGTACAATGAAACAGTGCCCTACACTGAACAATGTAAAATTAAACAGAGCCCGACATTAAATACAGTACAATGAAACAGTGCCCTACAGTGAACAATGTACAATTAAACACAGCCCGACATTAAATACAGTACAATGAAACAGTGACCTACAGTAAACAAGGCAAAATTAAACAGAGCCCGACATTAAATACAGTACAATGAAACAGTGCCCTCCACTGAGGAAAGTAAAATTAAACACAGCCCGACATTAAGTACGGTACAATGAAACAGTGCCCTACAAGCAACGAGGTAAAATTAAACAGAGCCCGACATTAAATACAGCACAATAAAACAGTGCCCTACAGTGAACAATGTAAAATTAAACAGAGCCCGACATTAAATACGGTACAATGAAACAGTGCCCTACAAGCAACAAGGTAAAATTAAACAGCGCCCGACATTAAATACAGTACAATGAAACAGTGACCTACAGTGAACAATGTAAAATTAAACATAGCCCGACATTAAATACCGTGCAGTGAAACAGTGCCCTACACTGAACAATGTAAAATTAAACACAGCCCGACATTAAATACAGTGCAATGAATCAGTGCCCTACACTGAACAATGTAAACTTAAACACAGCCCGACATTAAATACGGTACAATGAAACAGTGCCCTACAGTGAACAATGTACAATTACACGCAGCCCAACATTAAATACGGTACAATGAAACAGTGCCCTACAGTGAACAATGTACAATTAAACACAGCCCAACATTAAATACGGTAATATAAAACAGTGTCCTACACTGAACAAGGTAAAATTAAACAGAGTCCGACATTAAATACAGTACAATGAAACAGTGCCCTACAGTGAACAATGTACAATTAAACACAGCCCGACATTAAATACGGTACAATGAAACAGTGCCCTACAGTGAACAATGTACAATTAAACACAGCCCGACAGTTAATACGGTACAATGAAACAGTGCCTACACTGAACAAGGTAAAATTAAACAGAGCCCGACATTAAATACGGTACAATGAAACAGTGCCCTAATGTGAACAATGTAAAATAAAACAGAGCCCGACATTAAATACGGTACAATGAAACAGTGCCCTACAGTGAACAATGTAAAATTAAACAGAGCCAGACATTAAATACGGTACAATGAATCAGTGCCCTACCAGCAACAATGTAAAATTAAACAGAGCCCGACATTAAATACCGTACAATGAAACAGTGCCAACCAGTGAACAATGTAAAATTAAACAGAGCCCGACATTAAATACGGTACAATAAATCAGTGCCCTACACTGAACAATGTAAAATTAAACACAGCCCGAAATTAAATACAGTAAAATGAAACAGTGCCCTACAGTGAACAACGTAAAATTAAACAGAGCCCGACATTGAATACAGTACAATGAATCAGTGCCCTACACTGAACAAGGTAAAATTAAACACAGCCCGACATTAAATACGGTACAATGAAACAGTGCCCTACAAGCACCAAGGTAAAATTAAACAGAGCCCGACATTAAATACAGTGCAATGAAACAGTGCCCTACAGTGAACGATGTAAAATTAAACAGAGCTCGACATTAGATACAGTACAATGAAACAGTGCCCTACAAGCTACAATGTAAAATTAAACAGAGCTCGACATTAAATACGGTACAATGAAACAGTGCCCTACAAGAAACAAGGTAAAATTAAACAGAGCCCGACATTAAATACGGTACAATGAAACAGTGACCTACAGTGAACAAGGTAAAATTAAACGGAGCACGACATTAAATACAGTACAATGAAACAGTGCCCTACAAGCTACAATGTAAAATTAAACAGAGCTCGACATTAAATACAGTACAATGAAACAGTGCCCTACACTGAACAATGTAAAATTAATCATAGCCCGACATTAAATACGGTACAATGAAACAGTGCCCGACAGTGAACAATGTACAATTAAACACAGCCCGACATTAAATACGGTACAATGAAACAGTGCCCGATAGTGAACAATGTAAAATTAAACACAGCCCGACATTAAATACGGTAAAATGAAACAGTGCCCGACAGTGAACAAGGTAAAATTAAACAGAGCTCGACATTAAATACAGTACAATGTAACAGTGCACTGAACTGAGCAAGGAAAAATTAAACACAGCCCGACATCAAATACGGTACAATGAAACAGTGCCCTACAGTGAACAATGTACAATTAAACACAGCCCGACATTAAATACGGTACAATGAAACAGTGCCCTACACTAAAGAAGGTAAAATTAAACACAGCCTGACATTAAATACGGTACAATGAAACAGTGCCCTACACTGAACAAGGTAAAATTTAACAGAGCCCGACATTAAATACGATACAATGAAACAGTGCCCTACACTGAACAAGGTAAAATTAAACAGAGCCCGACATTAAATACGGTACAATGAAACAGTGCCCTACAGTGAACAATGTAAAATAAAACACAGCCCGACATTAAATACGGTACAGTGAAACAGTGCCCTACAGTGAACAATGTAAAATTAAACAGAGCTCCACATTAAATACGGTACAATGAATCAGTGCCCTACACTGAACAAGGTAAAATTAAACAGAGCTCGACATTAAATACAGTACAATGAAACAGTGCCCTACACTGAACAATGTAAACTTAAACACAGCCCGACATTAAATACGGTACAATGAATCAGTGCCCTACACTGAACAAGGTAAAATTAAACAGAGCTCGACATTAAATACAGTACAATGAAACAGTGCCCTACAAGCAACAAGGAAAAATTAAACAGAGCCCGACATTAAATACGGTACAATGAATCAGTGCCCTACAAGCTACAATGTAAAATTAAACAGAGCCCGACATTAAATACGGGACAATGAAACAGTGCCCTACAGTGAACAATGTAAAATTAAACAGAGCACGACATTAAATACAGTACAATGTAACAGTGCCCTCCACTGAGCAAGGTAAAATTAAACACAGCCCGACATTAAATACAGTACAATGAAACAGTGCCCTACACTGAACAATGTAAAATTTAACAGAGCCCGACATTAAATACGGGACAATGAAACAGTGACCTACAGTAAACAAGGCAAAATTAAACAGAGCCCGACATTAAATACAGTACAATGAAACAGTGCCCTACACTGAACAATGTAAAATTAAACAGTGCCCGACATTAAATACGGTACAATGAAACAGTGACCTACAGTGAACAATGTACAATTAAACAGAGCCCGACATTAAATACAGTACAATGAAACAGTGCCCTACACTGAACAATGTAAAATTAATCATAGCCCGACATTAAATACGGTACAATGAAACAGTGCCCGACAGTGAACAATGTACAATTAAACACAGCCCGACATTAAATACGGTACAATGAAACAGTGCCCGATAGTGAACAATGTAAAATTAAACACAGCCCGACATTAAATACGGTAAAATGAAACAGTGCCCTACAGTGAACAAGGTAAAATTAAACAAAGCCCGACATTAA
Organism: Scyliorhinus torazame; assembly: GCF_047496885.1. Lineage (NCBI taxonomy): Eukaryota > Metazoa > Chordata > Chondrichthyes > Carcharhiniformes > Scyliorhinidae > Scyliorhinus > Scyliorhinus torazame. The sequence goes on from NW_027307865.1 coordinate 138,381, forward strand.
ATACGGTGCAATGAAACAGTGCCCTACAGTCAACAAGGTAACATTAAACAGAACCCGACATTAAATACGGTACAATAAAACAGTGCCCTACACTGAACAATGTAAAATTAAACACAGCCCGACATTAAATACGGTGCAATGAATCAGTGCCCTACACTGAACAATGTAAAATTAAACACAGCCCGACATTAAATACGGTGCAATGAATCAGTGCCCTACACTGAACAATGTAAAATAAAACACAGCCCGACATTAAATACAGTACAATGAAACAGTGACCTACAGTGAACAATGTAAAATTAAACCGAGCCTGACATTAAATACAGTACAATGAAACAGTGACCTACAGTAAACAAGGCAAAATTAAACAGAGCCCGACATTAAATACAGTACAATGAAACAGTGTCCTACCAGCAACAATGTAAAATTAAACAGAGCCCGACATTAAATACGGTACAATGAAACAGTGCCCTACAGTGAACAAAGTAAAATTAAACAGAGCCCGACATTAAATACGGTACAATGAAACAGTGCCCTACTGTGAACAATGTAAAATAAAACAGAGCCCGACATTAAATACGGTACAATTAAACAGTGCCCTACAGTGAACAATGTAAAATTAAACAGAGCTCGACATTAAATACGGTACAATGAATCAGTGCCCTACACTGAACAAGGTAAAATTAAACAGAGCTCGACATTAAATACGGTACAATGAAACAGTGCCCTACAAGCAACAAGGAAAAATTAAACAGAGCCCGACATTAAATACGGTACAATGAAACAGTGCCCTACAGTGAATAATGTAAAATTAAACAGAGCACGACATTAAATACAGTACAATGTAACAGTGCCCTCCACTGAGCAAGGTAAAATTAAACACAGCCCGACATTAAATACAGTACAATGAAACAGTGCCCTACACTGAACAATGTAAAATTAAACACAGCCCGACATTAAATACAGTACAATGAAACAGTGCCCTACACTGAACAATGTAAAATTAAACAGAGCCCGACATTAAATACAGTACAATGAAACAGTGCCCTACACTGAACAATGTAAAATTAAACCGAGCCTGACATTAAATACAGTACAATGAAACAGTGCCCTACACTGAACAATGTAAAATTAAACAGAGCCCGACATTAAATACAGTACAATGAAACAGTGCCCTACAGTGAACAATGTACAATTAAACACAGCCCGACATTAAATACAGTACAATGAAACAGTGACCTACAGTAAACAAGGCAAAATTAAACAGAGCCCGACATTAAATACAGTACAATGAAACAGTGCCCTCCACTGAGGAAGGTAAAATTAAACACAGCCCGACATTAAGTACGGTACAATGAAACAGTGCCCTACAAGCAACGAGGTAAAATTAAACAGAGCCCGACATTAAATACAGTACAATGAAACAGTGACCTACAGTGAACAATGTAAAATTAAACATAGCCCGACATTAAATACCGTGCAGTGAAACAGTGCCCTACACTGAACAATGTAAAATTAAACACAGCCCGACATTAAATACAGTGCAATGAATCAGTGCCCTACAAGCAACAAGGAAAAATTAAACAGAGCCCGACATTAAATACGGTACAATGAATCAGTGCCCTACAAGCTACAATGTAAAATTAAACAGAGCCCGACATTAAATACGGGACAATGAAACAGTGCCCTACAGTGAACAATGTAAAATTAAACAGAGCACCACATTAAATACAGTACAATGTAACAGTGCCCTCCACTGAGCAAGGTAAAATTAAACACAGCCCGACATTAAATACAGTACACTGAAACAGTGCCCTACACTGAACAATGTAAAATTAAACAGAGCCCGACATTAAATACGGGACAATGAAACAGTGACCTACAGTAAACAAGGCAAAATTAAACAGAGCCCGACATTAAATACAGTACAATGAAACAGTGCCCTACACTGAACAATGTAAAATTAAACAGTGCCCGACATTAAATACGGTACAATGAAACAGTGACCTACAGTGAACAATGTACAATTAAACAGAGCCCGACATTAAATACAGTACAATGAAACAGTGCCCTACACTGAACAATGTAAAATTAATCATAGCCCGACATTAAATACGGTACAATGAAACAGTGCCCGACAGTGAACAATGTACAATTAAACACAGCCCGACATTAAATACGGTACAATGAAACAGTGCCCGATAGTGAACAATGTAAAATTAAACACAGCCCGACATTAAATACGGTAAAATGAAACAGTGCCCTACAGTGAACAAGGTAAAATTAAACAAAGCCCGACATTAAATACGGTGCAATGAATCAGTGCCCTACACTGAACAATGTAAAATTAAACACAGCCCGACATTAAATACAGCACAATGAAACAGTGCCCTACAGTCAACAAGGTAACATTAAACAGAACCCGACATTAAATACGGTACAATAAAACAGTGCCCTACACTGAACAATGTAAAATTAAACACAGCCCGACATTAAATACGGTGCAATGAATCAGTGCCCTACACTGAACAATGTAAAATTAAACACAGCCCGACATTAAATACGGTGCAATGAATCAGTGCCCTACACTGAACAATGTAAAATAAAACACAGCCCGACATTAAATACAGTACAATGAAACAGTGACCTACAGTGAACAATGTAAAATTAAACCGAGCCTGACATTAAATACAGTACAATGAAACAGTGACCTACAGTAAACAAGGCAAAATTAAACAGAGCCCGACATTAAATACAGTACAATGAAACAGTGTCCTACCAGCAACAATGTAAAATTAAACAGAGCCCGACATTAAATACGGTACAATGAAACAGTGCCCTACAGTGAACAAAGTAAAATTAAACAGAGCCCGACATTAAATACGGTACAATGAAACAGTGGCCTACTGTGAACAATGTAAAATAAAACAGAGCCCGACATTAAATACGGTACAATTAAACAGTGCCCTACAGTGAACAATGTAAAATTAAACAGAGCTCGACATTAAATACGGTACAATGAATCAGTGCCCTACACTGAACAAGGTAAAATTAAACAGAGCTCGACATTAAATACGGTACAATGAAACAGTGCCCTACAAGCAACAAGGAAAAATTAAACAGAGCCCGACATTAAATACGGTACAATGAAACAGTGCCCTACAGTGAATAATGTAAAATTAAACAGAGCACGACATTAAATACAGTACAATGTAACAGTGCCCTCCACTGAGCAAGGTAAAATTAAACACAGCCCGACATTAAATACAGTACAATGAAACAGTGCCCTACACTGAACAATGTAAAATTAAACACAGCCCGACATTAAATACAGTACAATGAAACAGTGCCCTACACTGAACAATGTAAAATTAAACAGAGCCCGACATTAAATACAGTACAATGAAACAGTGCCCTACACTGAACAATGTAAAATTAAACCGAGCCTGACATTAAATACAGTACAATGAAACAGTGCCCTACACTGAACAATGTAAAATTAAACAGAGCCCGACATTAAATACAGTACAATGAAACAGTGCCCTACAGTGAACAATGTACAATTAAACACAGCCCGACATTAAATACAGTACAATGAAACAGTGACCTACAGTAAACAAGGCAAAATTAAACAGAGCCCGACATTAAATACAGTACAATGAAACAGTGCCCTCCACTGAGGAAGGTAAAATTAAACACAGCCCGACATTAAGTACGGTACAATGAAACAGTGCCCTACAAGCAACGAGGTAAAATTAAACAGAGCCCGACATTAAATACAGCACAATAAAACAGTGCCCTACAGTGAACAATGTAAAATTAAACAGAGCCCGACATTAAATACGGTACAATGAAACAGTGCCCTACAAGCAACAAGGTAAAATTAAACAGCGCCCGACATTAAATACAGTACAATGAAACAGTGACCTACAGTGAACAATGTAAAATTAAACATAGCCCGACATTAAATACCGTGCAGTGAAACAGTGCCCTACACTGAACAATGTAAAATTAAACACAGCCCGACATTAAATACAGTGCAATGAATCAGTGCCCTACACTGAACAATGTAAACTTAAACACAGCCCGACATTAAATACGGTACAATGAAACAGTGCCCTACAGTGAACAATGTACAATTACACGCAGCCCAACATTAAATACGGTACAATGAAACAGTGCCCTACAGTGAACAATGTACAATTAAACACAGCCCAACATTAAATACGGTAATATAAAACAGTGTCCTACACTGAACAAGGTAAAATTAAACAGAGTCCGACATTAAATACAGTACAATGAAACAGTGCCCTACAGTGAACAATGTACAATTAAACACAGCCCGACATTAAATACGGTACAATGAAACAGTGCCCTACAGTGAACAATGTACAATTAAACACAGCCCGACAGTTAATACGGTACAATGAAACAGTGCCTACACTGAACAAGGTAAAATTAAACAGAGCCCGACATTAAATACGGTACAATGAAACAGTGCCCTAATGTGAACAATGTAAAATAAAACAGAGCCCGACATTAAATACGGTACAATGAAACAGTGCCCTACAGTGAACAATGTAAAATTAAACAGAGCCAGACATTAAATACGGTACAATGAATCAGTGCCCTACCAGCAACAATGTAAAATTAAACAGAGCCCGACATTAAATACCGTACAATGAAACAGTGCCAACCAGTGAACAATGTAAAATTAAACAGAGCCCGACATTAAATACGGTACAATAAATCAGTGCCCTACACTGAACAATGTAAAATTAAACACAGCCCGAAATTAAATACAGTAAAATGAAACAGTGCCCTACAGTGAACAACGTAAAATTAAACAGAGCCCGACATTGAATACAGTACAATGAATCAGTGCCCTACACTGAACAAGGTAAAATTAAACACAGCCCGACATTAAATACGGTACAATGAAACAGTGCCCTACAAGCACCAAGGTAAAATTAAACAGAGCCCGACATTAAATACAGTGCAATGAAACAGTGCCCTACAGTGAACGATGTAAAATTAAACAGAGCTCGACATTAGATACAGTACAATGAAACAGTGCCCTACAAGCTACAATGTAAAATTAAACAGAGCTCGACATTAAATACGGTACAATGAAACAGTGCCCTACAAGAAACAAGGTAAAATTAAACAGAGCCCGACATTAAATACGGTACAATGAAACAGTGACCTACAGTGAACAAGGTAAAATTAAACGGAGCACGACATTAAATACAGTACAATGAAACAGTGCCCTACAAGCAACAATGTACAATTAAACACAGCCCGACATTAAATACAGTACAATGAAACAGTGACCTACAGTGAACAATGTAAAATTAAATCTAGCCCGACATTAAATACGGTACAGTGAAACAGTGCCCTACACTGAACAATGTAAAATTAAACACAGCCCGACATTAAATACGGTACAATGAAACAGTGCCCGACAGTGAACAATGTACAATTAAACACAGCCCAACATTAAATACGGTACAATGAAACAGTGCCCTACAGTGAACAATGTACAATTAAACACAGCCCAACATTAAATACGGTACAATGAAACAGTGTCCTACAGTGAACAATGTACAATTAAACACATCCCGTCATTAAATACGGTAATATGAAAGAGTGCCCTACACTGAACAAGGTAAAATTAAACACAGCCCGACATTAAATACGGTACAATGAAACAGTGCCCTACACTGAACAATGTAAAATTAAACACAGCCCGATATTAAATGCGGTACAATGAAACAGTGCCCTCCGCTGAACAAGGTAAAATTAAACAGAGCCCGACATTAAATACAGTACAATGAAACAGTGCCCTACACTGAACAAGGTAAAATTAAACAGAGCCCGACATTAAATACGGTACAATGAAACAGTGCCCTACAGTGAACAAGGTAAAATTTAACAGAGCCCGACAATAAATACAGTCCAATGAAACAGTGCCCTACATGCAACGAGGTAAAATTAAACAGAGCCCGTCATTAAATACAGTACAATGAAACAGTGCCCTACAGTGAAAAATGTAAAATTAAACAGAGCCCGACATTAAATACGGTACAATGAAACAGTGCCCTACAAGCAACATGGTAAAATTAAACAGAGCCCGACATTAAATACAGTGCAATGAAACAGTGCCCTACAGTGAACAATGTACAATGAAACACAGCGCGACATTAAATACAGTACAATGAAACAGTGCCCTACAGTGAAGAATGTAAAATTAAACAGAGCCCGACATTAAATACGGTACAATGAAACAGTGCCCTACTGTGAACAAGGTAAAATTAAACAGAGCCCGACATTAAATACGGTACAATGAAACAGTGCCCTACAAGCAACAAGGTAAAATTAAACAGCGCCCGACATTAAGTACAGTACAATAAAACAGTGACCTACAGTGAACAATGTAAAATTAAACAGAGCCCGACATTAAATACAGTGCAATGAAACAGTGCCCTACACTGAACAATGTAAAATAAAACACAGCCCGACATTAAATACAGTACAATGAAACAGTGCCCTACAGTGAACGATGTAAAATTAAACAGAGCCCGACATTAAATACAGTACAATGAAACAGTGCCCTACAAGCTACAATGTAAAATTAAACAGAGCTCGACAGTAAATACGGTACAATGAAACAGTGCCCTACAAGAAACAAGGTAAAATTAAACAGAGACCAACATTAAATACGGTAGAATGAAACAGTGCCCTACACTGAACAAGGTAAAATTAAACACAGCCCGACATTAAATACGGTGCAATGAAACAGTGACCTACAGTGAACAATGTAAAATTAAACAGAGCCCGACATTAAATACGGTACAGTGAAACAGTGCCCTACACTGAACAATGTAAAATTAAACAGAGCCCGACATTAAATACGGTGCAATGAAACAGTGCCCTACAGTGAACAAGGTAAAATTAAACAGAGCCCGACATTAAATACGGTACAATGAAACAGTGCCCTACAGTGAACAAGGTAAAATTAAACAGAGCCCGACATTAAATACGGTACAATGAAACAATGCCCTACAGGGAACAATGTACAATTAAACACAGCCCGACATTAAATACAGTACAATGAAACAGTGCCCTACAAGCAACAATGTACAATTAAACACAGCCCGACATTAAATACAGTACAATGAAACAGTGACCTACAGTGAACAATGTAAAATTAAATCTAGCCCGACATTAAATACGGTACAGTGAAACAGTGCCCTACACTGAACAATGTAAAATTAAACACAGCCCGACATTAAATACGGTACAATGAAACAGTGCCCGACAGTGAACAATGTACAATTAAACACAGCCCAACATTAAATACGGTACAATGAAACAGTGTCCTACAGTGAACAATGTACAATTAAACACATCCCGTCATTAAATACGGTAATATGAAAGAGTGCCCTACACTGAACAAGGTAAAATTAAACACAGCCCGACATTAAATACGGTACAATGAAACAGTGCCCTACACTGAACAATGTAAAATTAAACACAGCCCGATATTAAATGCGGTACAATGAAACAGTGCCCTCCGCTGAACAAGGTAAAATTAAACAGAGCCGGACATTAAATACAGTACAATGAAACAGTGCCCTACAGTGAACAATGTACAATTAAACACAGCCCGACATTAAATACGGTACAATTAAACAGTGCCCTACAGTGAACAATGTACAATTAAACACGGCCCGACAGTAAATACGGTACAATGAAACAGTGCCCTACACTGAACAAGGTAAAATTAAACAGAGCCCGTCATTAAATACGGTACAATGAAACAGTGCCCTACACTGAACAAGGTAAAATTAAACAGAGCCCGACATTAAATACGGTACAATGAAACAGTGCCCTACAGTGAACAAGGTAAAATTTAACAGAGCCCGACATTAAATACAGTCCAATGAAACAGTGCCCTACAAGCAACGAGGTAAAATTAAACAGAGCCCGTCATTAAATACAGTACAATAAAACAGTGACCTACAGTGAACAATGTAAAATTAAACATAGCCCGACATTAAATACGGTACAGTGAAACAGTGCCCTATACTGAACAATGTAAAATTAAACACAGCCCGACTTTAAATACAGTACAATGAATCAGTGCCCTACACTGAACAATGTAAACTTAAACACAGCCCGACATTAAATACGGTACAATGAAACAGAGCCCGACATTAAATACAGGACAACGAAACAGTGCCCAACAGTGAACAAGGTAAAATTAAACAGAGCCCAACATTAAATACAGCACAATGAAACAATGCCCTGCAGTGAAGAATGTAAAATTAAACACAGCCCGACATTAAATACAGTACAATGAAACAGTGACCTACAGTGAACAGTGTAAAATTAAACATAGCCCGACATTAAATACCGTGCAGTGAAACAGTGCCCTACAATGAACAATGTAAAATTAAACACAGCCCGACATTGAATACAGTACAATGAATCAGTGCCCTACACTGAACAATGTAAACTTAAACACAGCCCGACATTAAATACGGTACAATGAAACAGTGCCCTACAGTGAACAATGTACAATTACACACAGCCCAACATTAAATACGGTACAATGAAACAGTGCCCTACAGTGAACAATGTACAATTAAACACAGCCCAACATTAAATACGGTAATATAAAACAGTGTCCTACACTGAACAATGTAAAATTAAACAGAGCCCGCAATTAAATACAGTACAATGAAACAGTGCCCTACAGTGAACAATGTACAATTAAACACAGCCCGACATTAAATACGGTACAATGAAACAGTGCCCTACAGTGAACAATGTACAATTAAACACAGTCCGACAGTAAATACGGTACAATGAAACAGTGCCCTACACTGAACAAGGTAAAATTAAACAGAGCCCGACATTAAATACGGTACAATGAAACAGTGCCCTAATGTGAACAATGTAAAATAAAACAGAGCCCGACATTAAATACGGTACAATGAAACAGTGCCCTACAGTGAACAATGTAAAATTAAACACAGCCCGACATTAAATACGGTGCAATGAATCAGTGCCCTACCAGCAACAATGTAAAATTAAACACAGCCCGAAATTAAATACGGTACAGTGAAACAGTGCCCTACAGTGAACAACGTAAAATTAAACAGAGCCCGACATTAAATACAGTACAATGAAACAGTGCCCTACAAGCAACGAGGTAAAATTAAACAGAGCCCGACATTAAATACAGTACAATGAAACAGTGCCCTACAAGCTACAATGTAAAATTAAACAGAGCTCGACATTAAATACGGTACAATGAAACAGTGCCCTACAAGCAACAATGTACAATTAAACACAGCCCGACATTAAATACATTACAATGAAACAGTGACCTACAGTGAACAATGTAAAATTAAATCTAGCCCGACATTAAATACGGTACAATGAAACAGTGTCCTACAGTGAACAATGTACAATTAAACACAGCCCAACATTAAATACGGTACAATGAAACAGTGTCCTACAGTGAACAATGTACAATTAAACACACCCCGTCATTAAATACGGTAATATGAAAGAGTGCCCTCCACTGAACAAGGTAAAATTAAACACAGCCCGACATTAAATACGGTACAATGAAACAGTGCCCTACACTGAACAATGTAAAATTAAACACAGCCCGATATTAAATGCGGTACAATGAAACAGTGCCCTCCACTGAACAAGGTAAAATTAAACAGAGCCCGACATTAAATACAGTACGATGAAACAGTGCCCTACAGTGAACAATGTACAATTAAACACAGCCCGACATTAAATACGGTACAATGAAACAGTGCCCTACAGTGAACAATGTACAATTAAATACAGCCCGACAGTAAATACGGTACAATGAAACAGTGCCCTACACTGAACAAGGTAAAATTAAACAGAGCCCATCATTAAATACGGTACAATGAAACAGTGCCCTACACTGAACAAGGTAAAATTTAACAGAGCCCGACATTAAATACGGTACAATGAAACAGTGCCCTACAGTGAACAATGTAAAATTAAACACAGCCCGACATTAAATACAGTACAATGAAACAGTGCCCTACAGTGAACAAGGTAAAATTCAACAGAGCCCGACATTAAATACAGTACAATGAAACAGTGCCCTACAAGCAATGAGGTAAAATTAAACAGAGCCCGACATTAAATACAGCACAATGAAACAGTGCCCTACAGTGAAAAATGTAAAATTAAACACAGCCCGACATTAAATACGGTACAATGAAACAGTGCCCTACAAGCTACAATGTAAAATTAAACAGAGCTCGACATTAAATACGGTACAATGAAACAGTGCCCTACAAGCAACAAGGTCAAATTAAACAGAGCCCAACATTAAATACGGTAGAATGAAACAGTGCACTACACTGAACAATGTAAAATTAAACACAGCCCGACATTAAATACGGTGCAATGAAACAGTGACCTACAGTGAACAAGGTAAAATTAAACAGAGCCCGACATTAAATACGGTACAATGAAACAGTGCCCTACAAGCAACAAGGAAAATTAAACAGCGCCCGACATTAAGTCCAGTACAATGAAACAGTGACCTACAGTGAACAATGTAAAATTAAACATCGCCCGACATTAAATACGGTACAGTGAAACAGTGCCCTACACGGAACAATGTAAAATTAAACACAGCCCGACATTAAATACAGGACAATGAATCAGTGCCCTACACTGAACAATGTAAACTTAAACACAGCCCGACATTAAATACGGTACAATGAAACAGTGCCCTACAGTGAACAATGTACAATTAAACACAGCCCAACATTAAATACGGTACAATGAAACAGTGTCCTACAGTGAACAATGTACAATTAAACACAGCCCGACATTAAATACGGTAATATGAAACAGTGCCCTACACTGAACAAGGTAAAATTAAACACAGCCCGACATTAAATACGGTACAATGAAACAGAGCCCGACATTAAATACAGTACACTGAAACATTGACCTACAGTAAACAAGGCAAAATTAAACAGAGCCCGACATTAAATACAGTACAATGAAACAGTGCCCTTCACTGAACAATGTAACATTAAACAGAGCCCGACATTAAATACGGGACAATGAACCAGTGCCCGACAGTGAACAAGGTAAAATTAAACAGAGCCCAACATTAAATACGGTACAATGAAACAATGCCCTGCAGTGAAGAATGTAAAATTAAACACAGCCCGACATTAAATACAGTACAATGAAACAGTAACCTACAGTGAACAATGTAAAATTAAACATAGCCCGACATTAAATACGGTACAATGAAACAGTGCCCTACAGTGAACAATGTAAAATTAAACAGAGCACGACATTAAATAAAGTACAATGTAACCGTGCCCTCCACTGAGCAAGGTAAAATTAAACACAGCCCGACATTAAATACAGTACAATGAAACAGTGCCCTACAGTGAACAATGTAAAATTAAACAGAGCACGACATTAAATACAGTACAATGTAACAGTGCCCTCCACTGAGCAAGGTAAAATTAAACACAGCCCGACATTAAATACGGTACAATGAAACAGTGCCCTACAGTGAACAATGTACAATTAAACAGAGCCCAACATTAAATACGGTACAATGAAACAGTGCCCTACAGTGAACAATGTACAATTAAACACAGCCCGACATTAAATACGGTACAGTGAAACAGTGCCCTACACTGAACAAGGTAAAATTAAACACAGCCCGACATTAAATACGTTACAATGAAACAGTGCCCTACACTGAACAATGTAAAATTAAACACAGCCCGACATTAAATACGGTACAATGAAACAGTGCCCTACACTGAACAAGGTAAAATTAAACAGAGCCCGACATTAAATACAGTACAATGAAACAGTGCCCTACAGTGAACAATGTACAATTAAACACAGCCCAACATTAAATACGGTACAGTGAAACAGTGCCCTACACTGAACAAGGTAAAATTAAACACAGCCCGACATTAAATACGTTACAATGAAACAGTGCCCTACACGGAACAATGTAAAATTAAACACAGCCCGACATTAAATACGGTACAATGAAACAGTGCCCGACACTGAATAAGGTAAAATTAAACAGAGCCCGACATTAAATACGGTACAATGAAACAGTGCCCTACAGTGAACAATGTAAAATTAAACACAGCCCGACATTAAATACGGTACAATGAAACAGTGCACTACACTGAACAATGTAAAATTAAACACAGCCCGACATTAAATACGGTCCAATGAAACAGTGACCTACAGTGAACAAGGTAAAATTAAACAGAGCCCGACACTAAATACGGTACAATGAAACAGTGCCCTACAAGCAACAAGGTAAAATTAAACAGAGCCCGAGATTAAAGACAGGAGAATGAAACAGTGCCCTACACTGAATAATGTAAAGTTAAACAGAGCCCGACATTAAATACGGTGCAATGAAACAGTGACCTACAGTGAATAATGTAAACTTAAACACAGCCCGACATTAAATACGGTAAAATGAAACAGTGCCCTACACTGAACAAGGTAAAATTAAACAGAGCCCGACATTAAATACGGTAAAATGAAACAGTGCCCGACACTGAACAAGGTAAAATTAAACAGAGCCCGACATTAAATACAGTACAATGAAACAGTACCCTACACTGAACAATGTAAACTTAAACGCAGCCCGACATTAAATACGGTACAATGAATCAGTGCCCTCCACTGAACAATGTAAAATTAAACACAGCCCGGCATTAAATACAGGACAATGAAACAGTGACCTACAGTAAACAAGGCAAAATTAAACAGAGCCCGATATTAAAGACAGTACAATGAAACAGTGCCCTACACTGAATAATGTAAAATTAAACAGAGCCCGACATTAAATATGGGACAATGAAACAGTGCCCAACAGTGAACAAGGTAAAATTAAACAGAGCCCAACATTAAATACAGCACAATGAAACAATGCCCTGCAGTGAACAATGTAAAGTTAAACACAGCCCGACATTAAATACGGTACAATGAATCAGTGCCCTACCAGCAACAATGTAAAATTAAACAGAGCCCGACATTAAATACGGTACAATGAATCAGTGCCCTACACTGAACAAGGTAAAATTAAACACAGCCCGACATTAAATACGGTACAATGAAACAGTGCCCTACACTGAACAATGTAAAATTAAACACCCCCGACATTAAATACGGTACAATGAAACAGTGCCCTACACTGAACAAGGTAAAATTAAACAGAGCCCGACATTAAATACAATACAATGAAACAGTGCCCTACAGTGAACAATGTACAATTAAACACAGCCCGACATTAAATGCGGTACAATGAAACAGTGCCCTACAGTGAACAATGTACATTTAAACACAACCCGACAGTAAATACGGTACAGTGAAACAGTGCCCTACACTGAACAAGGTAAAATTAAACAGAGCCCGACATTAAATACGGTACAATGAAACAGTGCCCTACACTGAACAAGGTAAAATTAAACAGAGCCCGACATTAAATACAGTACAATGAAACAGTGCCCTACAGTGAACAATGTACAATTAAACACAGCCCGACATTAAATACGGTACAATGAAACAGTGCCCTACAGTGAACAATGTACAATTAAACACAGCCCGACAGTAAGTACGGTACAATGAAACAGTGCCCTACACTGAACAATGTAAAATTAAACACAGCCCGACATTAAATACGGTGCAATGAAACAGTGACCTACAGTGAACAAGGTAAAATTAAACATAGCCCGACATTAAATACGGTACAATGAAACAGTGCCCTACAAGCAACAAGGTAAAATTAAACAGAGCCCGACATTAAATACGGTGCAATGAAACAGTGACCTACAGTGAACAATGTAAACTTAAACACAGCCCGACATTAAATACGGTACAATGAATCAGTGCCCTACACTGAACAATGTAAAATTAAACACAGCCCGGCATTAAATACAGTACAATGAAACAGTGCCCTACACTGAACAATGTAAAATTAAACAGAGCCCGACATTAAATACAGTACACTGAAACAGTGACCTACAGTAAACAAGGCAAAATTAAACAGAGCCCGACATTAAAGACAGTACAATGAAACAGTGCCCTACACTGAATAATGTAAAATTAAACAGAGCCCGACATTAAATACGGGACAATGAAACAGTGCCCGACAGTGAACAAGGTAAAATTAAACAGAGCCCAGCATTAAATACAGCACAATGAAACAATGCCCTACAGTGAACAATGTAAAGTTAAACACAGCCCGACATTAAATACGGGACAACGAAACAGTGCCCTACAAGCAACAAGGTAAAATTAAACAGAGCCCAACATTAAATACAGTACAATGAAACAGTGCACTACACTGAACAATGTAAAATTAAACACAGCCCGACATTAAATACGGTGCAATGAAACAGTGACCTACAGTGAACAAGGTAAAATTAAACATAGCCCGACATTAAATACGGTACAGTGAAACAGTGCCCTACACTGAACAATGTAAACTTAAACACAGCCCGACATTAAATACGGTTCAATGAATCAGTGCCCTACACTGAACAATGTAAAATTAAACACAGCCCGGCATTAAATACAGTACAATGAAACAGTGACCTACAGTAAACAAGGCAAAATTAAACAGAGCCCGACATTAAATACAGTACAATGAAACAGTGCCCTACACTGAACAATGTAACATTAGACAGAGCCCGACATTAAATACGGGACAACGAAACAGTGCCCGACAGTGAACAAGGTAAAATTAAACAGAGTCCAACATTAAATACAGCACAATGAAACAGTGCCCTACACTGAACAATGTAAAGTTAAACAGAGCCCGACATTAAATACGGTACAATGAAACAGTGCCCTACACTGAACAAGGTAAAATTAAACAGAGCCCGACATTAAATACGGTACAATGAAACAGTGCCCAACCAGCAACAATGTAAAATTAAACAGAGCCCGACATTAAATACGGTACAATGAAACAGTGCCCTACAGTGAACAATGTAACATTAAACAGAGCCCGACATTAAATACGGGACAATGAACCAGTGCCCGACAGTGAACAAGGTAAAATTAAACAGAGCCCAACATTAAATACGGTACAATGAAACAATGCCCTGCAGTGAAGAATGTAAAATTAAACACAGCCCGACATTAAATACAGTACAATGAAACAGTAACCTACAGTGAACAATGTAAAATTAAACATAGCCCGACATTAAATACGGTACAATGAAACAGTGCCCTACAGTGAACAATGTAAAATTAAACAGAGCACGACATTAAATAAAGTACAATGTAACCGTGCCCTCCACTGAGCAAGGTAAAATTAAACACAGCCCGACATTAAATACAGTACAATGAAACAGTGCCCTACAGTGAACAATGTAAAATTAAACAGAGCACGACATTAAATACAGTACAATGTAACAGTGCCCTCCACTGAGCAAGGTAAAATTAAACACAGCCCGACATTAAATACGGTACAATGAAACAGTGCCCTACAGTGAACAATGTAAAATTAAACACAGCCCGACATTAAATACGGTACAATGAAACAGTGCCCTACACTGAACAAGGTAAAATTAAACAGAGCCCGACATTAAATACAGTACAATGAAACAGTGCCCTACAGTGAACAATGTACAATTAAACACAGCCCAACATTAAATACGGTACAGTGAAACAGTGCCCTAAACTGAACAAGGTAAAATTAAACACAGCCCGACATTAAATACGTTACAATGAAACAGTGCCCTACACGGAACAATGTAAAATTAAACACAGCCCGACATTAAATACGGTACAATGAAACAGTGCCCGACACTGAATAAGGTAAAATTAAACAGAGCCCGACATTAAATACGGTACAATGAAACAGTGCCCTACAGTGAACAATGTAAAATTAAACACAGCCCGACATTAAATACGGTACAATGAAACAGTGCACTACACTGAACAATGTAAAATTAAACACAGCCCGACATTAAATACGGTCCAATGAAACAGTGACCTACAGTGAACAAGGTAAAATTAAACAGAGCCCGACACTAAATACGGTACAATGAAACAGTGCCCTACAAGCAACAAGGTAAAATTAAACAGAGCCCGAGATTAAAGACAGGAGAATGAAACAGTGCCCTAAACTGAATAATGTAAAGTTAAACAGAGCCCGACATTAAATACGGTGCAATGAAACAGTGACCTACAGTGAATAATGTAAACTTAAACACAGCCCGACATTAAATACGGTAAAATGAAACAGTGCCCTACACTGAACAAGGTAAAATTAAACAGAGCCCGACATTAAATACGGTAAAATGAAACAGTGCCCGACACTGAACAAGGTAAAATTAAACAGAGCCCGACATTAAATACAGTACAATGAAACAGTACCCTACACTGAACAATGTAAACTTAAACGCAGCCCGACATTAAATACGGTACAATGAATCAGTGCCCTCCACTGAACAATGTAAAATTAAACACAGCCCGGCATTAAATACAGGACAATGAAACAGTGACCTACAGTAAACAAGGCAAAATTAAACAGAGCCCGATATTAAAGACAGTACAATGAAACAGTGCCCTACACTGAATAATGTAAAATTAAACAGAGCCCGACATTAAATATGGGACAATGAAACAGTGCCCAACAGTGAACAAGGTAAAATTAAACAGAGCCCAACATTAAATACAGCACAATGAAACAATGCCCTGCAGTGAACAATGTAAAGTTAAACACAGCCCGACATTAAATACGGTACAATGAATCAGTGCCCTACCAGCAACAATGTAAAATTAAACAGAGCCCGACATTAAATACGGTACAATGAATCAGTGCCCTACACTGAACAAGGTAAAATTAAACACAGCCCGACATTAAATACGGTACAATGAAACAGTGCCCTACACTGAACAATGTAAAATTAAACACCCCCGACATTAAATACGGTACAATGAAACAGTGCCCTACACTGAACAAGGTAAAATTAAACAGAGCCCGACATTAAATACAATACAATGAAACAGTGCCCTACAGTGAACAATGTACAATTAAACACAGCCCGACATTAAATACGGTACAATGAAACAGTGCCCTACAGTGAACAATGTACATTTAAACACAACCCGACAGTAAATACGGTACAGTGAAACAGTGCCCTACACTGAACAAGGTAAAATTAAACAGAGCCCGACATTAAATACGGTACAATGAAACAGTGCCCTACACTGAACAAGGTAAAATTAAACAGAGCCCGACATTAAATACAGTACAATGAAACAGTGCCCTACAGTGAACAATGTACAATTAAACACAGCCCGACATTAAATACGGTACAATGAAACAGTGCCCTACAGTGAACAATGTACAATTAAACACAGCCCGACAGTAAGTACGGTACAATGAAACAGTGCCCTACACTGAACAAGGTAAAATTAAACAGAGCCCGACATTAAATACGGTACAATGAAACAGTGCCCTACACTGAACAAGGTAAAATTAAACAGAGCCCGACATTAAATACGGTACAATGAATCAGTGCGCTACAGTGAACAACGTAAAATTAAACTGAGCCCGACATTAAATACTGCAAAATGAAACAGTGCCCTACAGTGAACAAGGTAAAATTAAACAGAGACCGACATTAAATACAGTGCAATGAAACAGTGCCCTACAGTGAACAATGTAAAATTAAACACAGCCCGACATTAAATACAGTACAATGAAGCAGTGACCTACAGTGAACAAGGTAAAATTAAACAGAGCCCGACATTAAATACAGTACAATGAAACAGTGCCCTACTAGCTACAATGTAAAATTAAACAGAGCTCGACATTAAATACGGTACAATGAAACAGTGCACTACACTGAACAATGTAAAATTAAACACAGCCCGACATTAAATACGGTGCAATGAAACAGTGACCTACAGTGAACAAGGTAAAATTAAACACAGCCCGACATTAAATACGGTACAATGAAACAGTGCCCTACAAGCAACAAGGTAAAATTAAACAGAGCCCGACATTAAATACGGTGCAATGAAACAGTGACCTACAGTGAACAATGTAAACTTAAACACAGCCCGACATTAAATACGGTACAATGAATCAGTGCCCTACACTGAACAATGTAAAATTAAACACAGCCCGGCATTAAATACAGTACAATGAAACAGTGCCCTACACTGAACAATGTAAAATTAAACAGAGCCCGACATTAAATACAGTACACTGAAACAGTGACCTACAGTAAACAAGGCAAAATTAAACAGAGCCCGACATTAAAGACAGTACAATGAAACAGTGCCCTACACTGAATAATGTAAAATTAAACAGAGCCCGACATTAAATACGGGACAATGAAACAGTGCCCGACAGTGAACAAGGTAAAATTAAACAGAGCCCAGCATTAAATACAGCACAATGAAACAATGCCCTACAGTGAACAATGTAAAGTTAAACACAGCCCGACATTAAATACGGGACAACGAAACAGTGCCCTACAATCAACAAGGTAAAATTAAACAGAGCCCAACATTAAATACAGTACAATGAAACAGTGCACTACACTGAACAATGTAAAATTAAACACAGCCCGACATTAAATACGGTGCAATGAAACAGTGACCTACAGTGAACAAGGTAAAATTAAACATAGCCCGACATTAAATACGGTACAGTGAAACAGTGCCCTACACTGAACAATGTAAACTTAAACACAGCCCGACATTAAATACGGTTCAATGAATCAGTGCCCTACACTGAACAATGTAAAATTAAACACAGCCCGGCATTAAATACAGTACAATGAAACAGTGACCTACAGTAAACAAGGCAAAATTAAACAGAGCCCGACATTAAAGACAGTACAATGAAACAGTGCCCTACACTGAATAATGTAAAATTAAACAGAGCCCGACATTAAATACGGGACAATGAAACAGTGCCCGACAGTGAACAAGGTAAAATTAAACAGAGCCCAGCATTAAATACAGCACAATGAAACAATGCCCTACAGTGAACAATGTAAAGTTAAACACAGCCCGACATTAAATACGGTAAAATGAAACAGTGCCCTACACTGAACAAGGTAAAATTAAACAGAGCCCGACATTAAATATGGCACAATGAAACAGTGCCCTACACTGAATAAGGTAAAATTAAACACAGCCCGACATTAAATACAGTACAATGAAACAGTGCCCTACAGTAAACAAGGCAAAATTAAACAGAGCCCGACATTAAATACAGTACAATGAAACAGTGCCCTACACTGAACAATGTAACATTAAACAGAGCCCGACATTAAATACGGGACAACGAAACAGTGCCCGACAGTGAACAAGGTAAAATTAAACAGAGTCCAACATTAAATACAGCACAATGAAACAGTGCCCTACACTGAACAATGTAAAGTTAAACAGAGCCCGACATTAAATACGGTACAATGAAACAGTGCCCTACACTGAACAAGGTAAAATTAAACAGAGCCCGACATTAAATACGGTACAATGAAACAGTGCCCAACCAGCAACAATGTAAAATTAAACAGAGCCCGACATTAAATACGGTACAATGAAACAGTGCCCTACAGTGAACAATGTAACATTAAACAGAGCCCGACATTAAATACGGTACAATGAAACAGTGCCCGACACTGAACAATGTAAAATTAAACAGAGCCCGACATTAAATACGGTACAATGAAACAGTGCCCAACCAGCAACAATGTAAAATTAAACAGAGCCCGACATTAAAAACGGTACAATGAAACAGTGCCCTACAGTGAACAATGTAACATTAAACAGAGCCCGACATTAAATACGGTACAATGAAACAGTGCCCTACAGTGAACAACGTAAAATTAAACAGAGCCCGGCATTTAATACCGTACAATGAAACAGGGCCCTAATGTGAACAATGTAAAATAAAACAGAGCCCGACATTAAATACGGTACAATGAAACAGTGCCCTACAGTGAACAAGGTAAAATTAAACAGAGCCCGACATTAAATACAGTGCAATGAAACAGTGCCCTACAGTGAACAATGTAAAATTAAACAGAGCCCGACATTAAATACGGTACAATGAAACAGTGCCCTACAAGCAACAAGGTAAAATTAAACAGAGCCCGACATTAAATACAGTGCAATGAAACAGTGCCCTACAGTGAACAATGTAAAATTAAACACAGCCCGACATTAAATACAGTACAATGAAACAGTGACCTACAGTGAACAAGGTAAAATTAAACAGAGCCCGACATTAAATACAGTACAATGAAACAGTGCCCTACAAGCTACAATGTAAAATTAAACAGAGCTCGACATTAAATACGGTACAATGAAACAGTGCCCTACAAGCAACAAGGTAAAATTAAACAGAGCCCAACATTAAATACAGCACAATGAAACAGTGCACTACACTGAACAATGTAAAATTAAACATAGCCCGACATTAAATACCGTGCAGTGAAACAGTGCCCTACACTGAACAATGTAAAATTAAACACAGCCCGACATTAAATACAGTACAATGAATCAGTGCCCTACACTGAACAATGTAAACTTAAACACAGCCCGACATTAAATACGGTACAATGAAACAGTGCCCTACAGTGAACAATGTACAATTTAACACAGCCCGACATTAAATACGGTACAATGAAACAGTGCCCTACAGTGAACAATGTACAATTATACACAGCCCGACAGTAAATACGGTACAATGAAACAGTGCCCTACACTGAACAAGGTAAAATTAAACAGAGCCCGACATTAAATACGGTACAATGAAACAGTGCCCTAATGTGAACAATGTAAAATAAAACAGAGCCCGACATTAAATACGGTACAATGAAACAGTGCCCTACAGTGAACAATGTAAAATTAAACACAGCCCGATATTAAATACGGTACAATGAAACAGTGCCCTACAAGCAACAAGGTAAAATTAAACAGAGCCCGACATTAAATACAGTGCAATGAAACAGTGCCCTACAGTGAACGATGTAAAATTAAACAGAGCCCGACATTAAATACAGTACAATGAAACAGTGCCCTACAAGCTACAATGTAAAATTAAACAGAGCTCGACATTAAATACGGTACAATGAAACAGTGCCCTACAAGCAACAAGGTAAAATTAAACTGAGCCCGACATTAAATACGGTGCAATGAAACAGTGACCTACAGTGAACAAGGTAAAATTAAACAGAGCCCGACATTAAATACTGTACAATGAAACAGTGCCCTACAAGCAACAATGTACAATTAAACACAGCCCGACATTAAATACAGTTCAATGAAACAGTGACCTACAGTGAACAATGTAAAATTAAATCTAGCCCGACATTAAATACGGTACAGTGAAACAGTGCCCTACACTGAACAATGTAAAATTAAACACAGCCCGACATTAAATACGGTACAATGAAACAGTGCCCGACAGTGAACAATGTACAATTAAACACAGCCCAACATTAAATACGGTACAATGAAACAGTGCCCTACAGTGAACAATGTACAATTAAACACAGCCCAACATTAAATACGGTACAATGAAACAGTGTCCTACAGTGAACAATGTACAATTAAACACATCCCGTCATTAAATACGGTAATATGAAAGAGTGCCCTACACTGAACAAGGTAAAATTAAACACAGCCCGACATTAAATACGGTACAATGAAACAGTGCCCTACACTGAACAATGTAAAATTAAACACAGCCCGACATTAAATACGGTACAATTAAACAGTGCCCTACAGTGAACAATGTACAATTAAACACGGCCCGACAGTAAATACGGTACAATGAAACAGTGCCCTAGACTGAACAAGGTAAAATTAAACAGTGCCCTACACTGAACAAGGTAAAATTAAACAGAGCCCGACATTAAATACGGTACAATGAAACAGTGCCCAACCAGCAACAATGTAAAATTAAACAGAGCCCGACATTAAATACGGTACAATGAAACAGTGCCCTACAGTGAACAATGTAACATTAAACAGAGCCCGACATTAAATACGGTACAATGAAACAGTGCCCGACACTGAACAATGTAAAATTAAACAGAGCCCGACATTAAATACGGTACAATGAAACAGTGCCCAACCAGCAACAATGTAAAATTAAACAGAGCCCGACATTAAATACGGTACAATGAAACAGTGCCCTACAGTGAACAATGTAACATTAAACAGAGCCCGACATTAAATACGGTACAATGAAACAGTGCCCTACAGTGAACAACGTAAAATTAAACAGAGCCCGGCATTTAATACCGTACAATGAAACAGGGCCCTAATGTGAACAATGTAAAATAAAACAGAGCCCGACATTAAATACGGTACAATGAAACAGTGCCCTACAGTGAACAAGGTAAAATTAAACAGAGCCCGACATTAAATACAGTGCAATGAAACAGTGCCCTACAGTGAACAATGTAAAATTAAACAGAGCCCGACATTAAATACGGTACAATGAAACAGTGCCCTACAAGCAACAAGGTAAAATTAAACAGAGCCCGACATTAAATACAGTGCAATGAAACAGTGCCCTACAGTGAACAATGTAAAATTAAACACAGCCCGACATTAAATACAGTACAATGAAACAGTGACCTACAGTGAACAAGGTAAAATTAAACAGAGCCCGACATTAAATACAGTACAATGAAACAGTGCCCTACAAGCTACAATGTAAAATTAAACAGAGCTCGACATTAAATACGGTACAATGAAACAGTGCCCTACAAGCAACAAGGTAAAATTAAACAGAGCCCAACATTAAATACAGCACAATGAAACAGTGCACTACACTGAACAATGTAAAATTAAACATAGCCCGACATTAAATACCGTGCAGTGAAACAGTGCCCTACACTGAACAATGTAAAATTAAACACAGCCCGACATTAAATACAGTACAATGAATCAGTGCCCTACACTGAACAATGTAAACTTAAACACAGCCCGACATTAAATACGGTACAATGAAACAGTGCCCTACAGTGAACAATGTACAATTTAACACAGCCCGACATTAAATACGGTACAATGAAACAGTGCCCTACAGTGAACAATGTACAATTATACACAGCCCGACAGTAAATACGGTACAATGAAACAGTGCCCTACACTGAACAAGGTAAAATTAAACAGAGCCCGACATTAAATACGGTACAATGAAACAGTGCCCTAATGTGAACAATGTAAAATAAAACAGAGCCCGACATTAAATACGGTACAATGAAACAGTGCCCTACAGTGAACAATGTAAAATTAAACACAGCCCGATATTAAATACGGTACAATGAAACAGTGCCCTACAAGCAACAAGGTAAAATTAAACAGAGCCCGACATTAAATACAGTGCAATGAAACAGTGCCCTACAGTGAACGATGTAAAATTAAACAGAGCCCGACATTAAATACAGTACAATGAAACAGTGCCCTACAAGCTACAATGTAAAATTAAACAGAGCTCGACATTAAATACGGTACAATGAAACAGTGCCCTACAAGCAACAAGGTAAAATTAAACTGAGCCCGACATTAAATACGGTGCAATGAAACAGTGACCTACAGTGAACAAGGTAAAATTAAACAGAGCCCGACATTAAATACTGTACAATGAAACAGTGCCCTACAAGCAACAATGTACAATTAAACACAGCCCGACATTAAATACAGTTCAATGAAACAGTGACCTACAGTGAACAATGTAAAATTAAATCTAGCCCGACATTAAATACGGTACAGTGAAACAGTGCCCTACACTGAACAATGTAAAATTAAACACAGCCCGACATTAAATACGGTACAATGAAACAGTGCCCGACAGTGAACAATGTACAATTAAACACAGCCCAACATTAAATACGGTACAATGAAACAGTGCCCTACAGTGAACAATGTACAATTAAACACAGCCCAACATTAAATACGGTACAATGAAACAGTGTCCTACAGTGAACAATGTACAATTAAACACATCCCGTCATTAAATACGGTAATATGAAAGAGTGCCCTACACTGAACAAGGTAAAATTAAACACAGCCCGACATTAAATACGGTACAATGAAACAGTGCCCTACACTGAACAATGTAAAATTAAACACAGCCCGACATTAAATACGGTACAATTAAACAGTGCCCTACAGTGAACAATGTACAATTAAACACGGCCCGACAGTAAATACGGTACAATGAAACAGTGCCCTAGACTGAACAAGGTAAAATTAAACAGAGCCCGTCATTAAATACGGTACAATGAAACAGTGCCCTACACTGAACAAGGTAAAATTAAACAGAGCCCGACATTAAATACGGTACAATGAAACAGTGCCCTACAAGCAACAAGGTAAAATTTAACAGAGCCCGACATTAAATACAGTACAATGAAACAGTGCCCTACAAGCAACGAGGTAAAATTAAACAGAGCCCGACATTAAATACAGTACAATGAAACAGTGCCCTACACTGAACAATGTAAAATTAAACAGAGCCCGACATTTAATACAGTACAATGAAACAGTGCCCTACAGTGAAAAATGTAAAATTAAACAGAGCCCGACATTAAATACGGTACAATGAATCAGTGCCCTATACTGAACAATGTAAAATTAAACAGAGCCCGACATTAAATACGGTACAATGAAACAGTGCCCTACAAGCAACAAGGTAAAATTAAACACAGCCCGACATTAAATACGGTACAATGAAACAGTGCCCTACAGTGAACAATGTACAATTAAACACAGCCCAACATTAAATACGGTAATATAAAACAGTGTCCTACACTGAACAAGGTAAAATTAAACAGAGCCGGACATTAAAAACAGTACAATGAAACAGTGCCCTACAGTGAACAAGGTAAAATTAAACAGAGCCCGACATTAAACACAGTACAATGAAACAGTGCCCTACAAGCAACGAGGTAAAATTAAACAGAGCCCGACATTAAATACAGCACAATAAAACAGTGCCCTACAGTGAACAATGTAAAATTAAACAGAGCCCGACATTAAATACGGTACAATGAAACAGTGCCCTACAAGCAACAAGGTAAAATTAAACAGCGCCCGACATTAAATACAGTACAATGAAACAGTGACCTACAGTGAACAATGTAAAATTAAACATAGCCCGACATTAAATACCGTGCAGTGAAACAGTGCCCTACACTGAACAATGTAAAATTAAACACAGCCCGACATTAAATACAGTGCAATGAATCAGTGCCCTACACTGAACAATGTAAACTTAAACACAGCCCGACATTAAATACGGTACAATGAAACAGTGCCCTACAGTGAACAATGTACAATTACACACAGCCCAACATTAAATACGGTACAATGAAACAGTGCCCTACAGTGAACAATGTACAATTAAACACAGCCCAACATTAAATACGGTAATATAAAACAGTGTCCTACACTGAACAAGGTAAAATTAAACAGAGTCCGACATTAAATACAGTACAATGAAACAGTGCCCTACAGTGAACAATGTACAATTAAACACAGCCCGACATTAAATACGGTACAATGAAACAGTGCCCTACAGTGAACAATGTACAATTAAACACAGCCCGACAGTAAATACGGTACAATGAAACAGTGCCTACACTGAACAAGGTAAAATTAAACAGAGCCCGACATTAAATACGGTACAATGAAACAGTGCCCTAATGTGAACAATGTAAAATAAAACAGAGCCCGACATTAAATACGGTACAATGAAACAGTGCCCTACAGTGAACAATGTAAAATTAAACAGAGCCCGACATTAAATACGGTACAATGAATCAGTGCCCTACCAGCAACAATGTAAAATAAAACAGAGCCCGACATTAAATACGGTACAATGAAACAGGGCCCTAATGCGAACAATGTAAAATAAAACAGAGCCCGACATTAAATACCGTACAATGAAACAGTGCCAACCAGTGAACAATGTAAAATTAAACAGAGCCCGACATTAAATACGGTACAATAAATCAGTGCCCTACACTGAACAATGTAAAATTAAGCACAGCCCGAAATTAAATACAGTAAAATGAAACAGTGCCCTACAGTGAACAACGTAAAATTAAACAGAGCCCGACATTGAATACAGTACAATGAAACAGTGCCCTACAGTGAACAAGGTAAAATTAAACACAGCCCGACATTAAATACGGTACAATGAAACAGTGCCCTACAAGCACCAAGGTAAAATTAAACAGAGCCCGACATTAAATACAGTGCAATGAAACAGTGCCCTACAGTGAACGATGTAAAATTAAACAGAGCCCGACATTAGATACAGTACAATGAAACAGTGCCCTACAAGCTACAATGTAAAATTAAACAGAGCTCGACATTAAATACGGTACAATGAAACAGTGCCCTACAAGAAACAAGGTAAAATTAAACAGAGACCAACATTAAATACGGTAGAATGAAACAGTGCCCTACACTGAACAATGTAAAATTAAACACAGCCCGACATTAAATACGGTGCAATGAAACAGTGACCTACAGTGAACAAGGTAAAATTAAACAGAGCCCGACATTAAATACGGTACAATGAAACAGTGACCTACAGTGAACAAGGTAAAATTAAACGGAGCACGACATTAAATACAGTACAATGAAACAGTGCCCTACAAGCAACAATGTACAATTAAACACAGCCCGACATTAAATACAGTACAATGAAACAGTGACCTACAGTGAACAATGTAAAATTAAATCTAGCCCGACATTAAATACGGTACAGTGAAACAGTGCCCTACACTGAACAATGTAAAATTAAACACAGCCCGACATTAAATACGGTACAATGAAACAGTGCCCGACAGTGAACAATGTACAATTAAACACAGCCCAACATTAAATACGGTACAATGAAACAGTGCCCTACAGTGAACAATGTACAATTAAACACAGCCCAACATTAAATACGGTACAATGAAACAGTGTCCTACAGTGAACAATGTACAATTAAACACATCCCGTCATTAAATACGGTAATATGAAAGAGTGCCCTACACTGAACAAGGTAAAATTAAACACAGCCCGACATTAAATACGGTACAATGAAACAGTGCCCTACACTGAACAATGTAAAATTAAACACAGCCCGATATTAAATGCGGTACAATGAAACAGTGCCCTCCGCTGAACAAGGTAAAATTAAACAGAGCCCGACATTAAATACAGTACAATGAAACAGTGCCCTACACTGAACAAGGTAAAATTAAACAGAGCCCGACATTAAATACGGTACAATGAAACAGTGCCCTACAGTGAACAAGGTAAAATTTAACAGAGCCCGACATTAAATACAGTCCAATGAAACAGTGCCCTACACTGAACAAGGTAAAATTAAACAGAGCCCGACATTAAATACGGTACAATGAAACAGTGCCCTACAAGCAACAAGGTAAAATTTAACAGAGCCCGACATTAAATACAGTACAATGAAACAGTGCCCTACAAGCAACGAGGTAAAATTAAACAGAGCCCGACATTAAATACAGTACAATGAAACAGTGCCCTACACTGAACAATGTAAAATTAAACAGAGCCCGACATTTAATACAGTACAATGAAACAGTGCCCTACAGTGAAAAATGTAAAATTAAACAGAGCCCGACATTAAATACGGTACAATGAATCAGTGCCCTATACTGAACAATGTAAAATTAAACAGAGCCCGACATTAAATACGGTACAATGAAACAGTGCCCTACAAGCAACAAGGTAAAATTAAACACAGCCCGACATTAAATACGGTACAATGAAACAGTGCCCTACAGTGAACAATGTACAATTAAACACAGCCCAACATTAAATACGGTAATATAAAACAGTGTCCTACACTGAACAAGGTAAAATTAAACAGAGCCGGACATTAAAAACAGTACAATGAAACAGTGCCCTACAGTGAACAAGGTAAAATTAAACAGAGCCCGACATTAAACACAGTACAATGAAACAGTGCCCTACAAGCAACGAGGTAAAATTAAACAGAGCCCGACATTAAATACAGCACAATAAAACAGTGCCCTACAGTGAACAATGTAAAATTAAACAGAGCCCGACATTAAATACGGTACAATGAAACAGTGCCCTACAAGCAACAAGGTAAAATTAAACAGCGCCCGACATTAAATACAGTACAATGAAACAGTGACCTACAGTGAACAATGTAAAATTAAACATAGCCCGACATTAAATACCGTGCAGTGAAACAGTGCCCTACACTGAACAATGTAAAATTAAACACAGCCCGACATTAAATACAGTGCAATGAATCAGTGCCCTACACTGAACAATGTAAACTTAAACACAGCCCGACATTAAATACGGTACAATGAAACAGTGCCCTACAGTGAACAATGTACAATTACACACAGCCCAACATTAAATACGGTACAATGAAACAGTGCCCTACAGTGAACAATGTACAATTAAACACAGCCCAACATTAAATACGGTAATATAAAACAGTGTCCTACACTGAACAAGGTAAAATTAAACAGAGTCCGACATTAAATACAGTACAATGAAACAGTGCCCTACAGTGAACAATGTACAATTAAACACAGCCCGACATTAAATACGGTACAATGAAACAGTGCCCTACAGTGAACAATGTACAATTAAACACAGCCCGACAGTAAATACGGTACAATGAAACAGTGCCTACACTGAACAAGGTAAAATTAAACAGAGCCCGACATTAAATACGGTACAATGAAACAGTGCCCTAATGTGAACAATGTAAAATAAAACAGAGCCCGACATTAAATACGGTACAATGAAACAGTGCCCTACAGTGAACAATGTAAAATTAAACAGAGCCCGACATTAAATACGGTACAATGAATCAGTGCCCTACCAGCAACAATGTAAAATAAAACAGAGCCCGACATTAAATACGGTACAATGAAACAGGGCCCTAATGCGAACAATGTAAAATAAAACAGAGCCCGACATTAAATACCGTACAATGAAACAGTGCCAACCAGTGAACAATGTAAAATTAAACAGAGCCCGACATTAAATACGGTACAATAAATCAGTGCCCTACACTGAACAATGTAAAAGTAAGCACAGCCCGAAATTAAATACAGTAAAATGAAACAGTGCCCTACAGTGAACAACGTAAAATTAAACAGAGCCCGACATTGAATACAGTACAATGAAACAGGGCCCTAATGTGAACAATGTAAAATAAAACAGAGCCCGACATTAAATACCGTACAATGAAACAGTGCCCTACAGTGAACAAGGTAAAATTAAACACAGCCCGACATTAAATACGGTACAATGAAACAGTGCCCTACAAGCACCAAGGTAAAATTAAACAGAGCCCGACATTAAATACAGTGCAATGAAACAGTGCCCTACAGTGAACGATGTAAAATTAAACAGAGCCCGACATTAGATACAGTACAATGAAACAGTGCCCTACAAGCTACAATGTAAAATTAAACAGAGCTCGACATTAAATACGGTACAATGAAACAGTGCCCTACAAGAAACAAGGTAAAATTAAACAGAGACCAACATTAAATACGGTAGAATGAAACAGTGCCCTACACTGAACAATGTAAAATTAAACACAGCCCGACATTAAATACGGTGCAATGAAACAGTGACCTACAGTGAACAAGGTAAAATTAAACAGAGCCCGACATTAAATACGGTACAATGAAACAGTGACCTACAGTGAACAAGGTAAAATTAAACGGAGCACGACATTAAATACAGTACAATGAAACAGTGCCCTACAAGCAACAATGTACAATTAAACACAGCCCGACATTAAATACAGTACAATGAAACAGTGACCTACAGTGAACAATGTAAAATTAAATCTAGCCCGACATTAAATACGGTACAGTGAAACAGTGCCCTACACTGAACAATGTAAAATTAAACACAGCCCGACATTAAATACGGTACAATGAAACAGTGCCCGACAGTGAACAATGTACAATTAAACACAGCCCAACATTAAATACGGTACAATGAAACAGTGCCCTACAGTGAACAATGTACAATTAAACACAGCCCAACATTAAATACGGTACAATGAAACAGTGTCCTACAGTGAACAATGTACAATTAAACACATCCCGTCATTAAATACGGTAATATGAAAGAGTGCCCTACACTGAACAAGGTAAAATTAAACACAGCCCGACATTAAATACGGTACAATGAAACAGTGCCCTACACTGAACAATGTAAAATTAAACACAGCCCGATATTAAATGCGGTACAATGAAACAGTGCCCTCCGCTGAACAAGGTAAAATTAAACAGAGCCCGACATTAAATACAGTACAATGAAACAGTGCCCTACACTGAACAAGGTAAAATTAAACAGAGCCCGACATTAAATACGGTACAATGAAACAGTGCCCTACAGTGAACAAGGTAAAATTTAACAGAGCCCGACATTAAATACAGTCCAATGAAACAGTGCCCTACATGCAACGAGGTAAAATTAAACAGAGCCCGTCATTAAATACAGTACAATGAAACAGTGCCCTACAGTGAAAAATGTAAAATTAAACAGAGCCCGACATTAAATACGGTACAATGAAACAGTGCCCTACAAGCAACATGGTAAAATTAAACAGAGCCCGACATTAAATACAGTGCAATGAAACAGTGCCCTACAGTGAACAATGTAAAATTAATCACAGCCCGACATTAAATACAGTACAATGTAACAGTGCCCTACAGTGAACAATGTACAATTAAACACAGCGCGACATTAAATACGGTACAATGAAACAGTGCCCTACAGTGAACAATGTACAATTAAACACAGCGCGACATTAAATACAGTACAATGAAACAGTGCCCTACAGTGAAGAATGTAAAATTAAACAGAGCCCGACATTAAATACGGTACAATGAAACAGTGCCCTACTGTGAACAAGGTAAAATTAAACAGAGCCCGATATTAAATACAGTACAATGAAACAGTGCCCTACAAGCAACAATGTAAAATAAAACACAGCCCGACATTAAATACAGTACAATGAAACAGTGCCCTACAGTGAACGATGTAAACTTAAACACAGCCCGACATTAAATACGGTACAATGAAACAGTGCCCTACAGTGAACAATGTACAATTACACACAGCCCAACATTAAATACGGTACAATGAAACAGTGCCCTACAGTGAACAATGTAAACTTAAACACAGCCCGACATTAAATACGGTACAATGAAACAGTGCCCTACAGTGAACAATGTACAATTACACACAGCCCAACATTAAATACGGTACAATGAAACAGTGCCCTACAGTGAACAATGTACAATTAAACACAGCCCAACATTAAATACGGTAATATAAAACAGTGTCCTACACTGAACAAGGTAAAATTAAACAGAGTCCGACATTAAATACAGTACAATGAAACAGTGCCCTACAGTGAACAATGTACAATTAAACACAGCCCGACATTAAATACGGTACAATGAAACAGTGCCCTACAGTGAACAATGTACAATTAAACACAGCCCGACAGTAAATACGGTACAATGAAACAGTGCCTACACTGAACAAGGTAAAATTAAACAGAGCCCGACATTAAATACGGTACAATGAAACAGTGCCCTAATGTGAACAATGTAAAATAAAACAGAGCCCGACATTAAATACGGTACAATGAAACAGTGCCCTACAGTGAACAATGTAAAATTAAACAGAGCCCGACATTAAATACGGTACAATGAATCAGTGCCCTACCAGCAACAATGTAAAATAAAACAGAGCCCGACATTAAATACGGTACAATGAAACAGGGCCCTAATGCGAACAATGTAAAATAAAACAGAGCCCGACATTAAATACCGTACAATGAAACAGTGCCAACCAGTGAACAATGTAAAATTAAACAGAGCCCGACATTAAATACGGTACAATAAATCAGTGCCCTACACTGAACAATGTAAAATTAAACACAGCCCGAAATTAAATACAGTAAAATGAAACAGTGCCCTACAGTGAACAACGTAAAATTAAACAGAGCCCGACATTGAATACAGTACAATGAAACAGGGCCCTAATGTGAACAATGTAAAATAAAACAGAGCCCGACATTAAATACCGTACAATGAAACAGTGCCCTACAGTGAACAAGGTAAAATTAAACACAGCCCGACATTAAATACGGTACAATGAAACAGTGCCCTACAAGCACCAAGGTAAAATTAAACAGAGCCCGACATTAAATACAGTGCAATGAAACAGTGCCCTACAGTGAACGATGTAAAATTAAACAGAGCCCGACATTAGATACAGTACAATGAAACAGTGCCCTACAAGCTACAATGTAAAATTAAACAGAGCTCGACATTAAATACGGTACAATGAAACAGTGCCCTACAAGAAACAAGGTAAAATTAAACAGAGACCAACATTAAATACGGTAGAATGAAACAGTGCCCTACACTGAACAATGTAAAATTAAACACAGCCCGACATTAAATACGGTGCAATGAAACAGTGACCTACAGTGAACAAGGTAAAATTAAACAGAGCCCGACATTAAATACGGTACAATGAAACAGTGACCTACAGTGAACAAGGTAAAATTAAACGGAGCACGACATTAAATACAGTACAATGAAACAGTGCCCTACAAGCAACAATGTACAATTAAACACAGCCCGACATTAAATACAGTACAATGAAACAGTGACCTACAGTGAACAATGTAAAATTAAATCTAGCCCGACATTAAATACGGTACAGTGAAACAGTGCCCTACACTGAACAATGTAAAATTAAACACAGCCCGACATTAAATACGGTAAAATGAAACAGTGCCCGACAGTGAACAATGTACAATTAAACACAGCCCAACATTAAATACGGTACAATGAAACAGTGCCCTACAGTGAACAATGTACAATTAAACACAGCCCAACATTAAATACGGTACAATGAAACAGTGTCCTACAGTGAACAATGTACAATTAAACACATCCCGTCATTAAATACGGTAATATGAAAGAGTGCCCTACACTGAACAAGGTAAAATTAAACACAGCCCGACATTAAATACGGTACAATGAAACAGTGCCCTACACTGAACAATGTAAAATTAAACACAGCCCGATATTAAATGCGGTACAATGAAACAGTGCCCTCCGCTGAACAAGGTAAAATTAAACAGAGCCCGACATTAAATACAGTACAATGAAACAGTGCCCTACACTGAACAAGGTAAAATTAAACAGAGCCCGACATTAAATACGGTACAATGAAACAGTGCCCTACAGTGAACAAGGTAAAATTTAACAGAGCCCGACATTAAATACAGTCCAATGAAACAGTGCCCTACATGCAACGAGGTAAAATTAAACAGAGCCCGTCATTAAATACAGTACAATGAAACAGTGCCCTACAGTGAAAAATGTAAAATTAAACAGAGCCCGACATTAAATACGGTACAATGAAACAGTGCCCTACAAGCAACATGGTAAAATTAAACAGAGCCCGACATTAAATACAGTGCAATGAAACAGTGCCCTACAGTGAACAATGTAAAATTAATCACAGCCCGACATTAAATACAGTACAATGTAACAGTGCCCTACAGTGAACAATGTACAATTAAACACAGCGCGACATTAAATACGGTACAATGAAACAGTGCCCTACAGTGAACAATGTACAATTAAACACAGCGCGACATTAAATACAGTACAATGAAACAGTGCCCTACAGTGAAGAATGTAAAATTAAACAGAGCCCGACATTAAATACGGTACAATGAAACAGTGCCCTACTGTGAACAAGGTAAAATTAAACAGAGCCCGATATTAAATACGGTACAATGAAACAGTGCCCTACAAGCAACAATGTAAAATAAAACACAGCCCGACATTAAATACAGTACAATGAAACAGTGCCCTACAGTGAACGATGTAAAATTAAACAGAGCCCGACATTAAATACAGTACAATGAAACAGTGCCCTACAAGCTACAATGTAAAATTAAACAGAGCTCGACAGTAAATACGGTACAATGAAACAGTGCCCTACAAGAAACAAGGTAAAATTAAACAGAGACCAACATTAAATACGGTAGAATGAAACAGTGCCCTACACTGAACAATGTAAAATTAAACAGAGCCCGACATTAAATACGGTAAAATGAAACAGTGCCCTACAAGAAACAAGGTAAAATTAAACAGAGACCAACATTAAATACGGTACAGTGAAACAGTGCCCTACACTGAACAATGTAAAATTAAACAGAGCCCGACATTAAATACGGTGCAATGAAACAGTGCCCTACAGTGAACAAGGTAAAATTAAACAGAGCCCGACATTAAATACGGTACAATGAAACAGTGCCCTACAGTGAACAAGGTAAAATTAAACAGAGCCCGACATTAAATACGGTACAATGAAACAATGCCCTACAGGGAACAATGTACAATTAAACACAGCCCGACATTAAATACAGTACAATGAAACAGTGCCCTACAAGCAACAATGTACAATTAAACACAGCCCGACATTAAATACAGTACAATGAAACAGTGACCTACAGTGAACAATGTAAAATTAAATCTAGCCCGACATTAAATACGGTACAGTGAAACAGTGCCCTACACTGAACAATGTAAAATTAAACACAGCCCGACATTAAATACGGTACAATGAAACAGTGCCCGACA
The DNA here is from genome assembly GCF_047496885.1 of Scyliorhinus torazame. NCBI lineage: Eukaryota > Metazoa > Chordata > Chondrichthyes > Carcharhiniformes > Scyliorhinidae > Scyliorhinus > Scyliorhinus torazame. Next base: position 173,186 of record NW_027307865.1, read on the forward strand.
GTGAACAATGTACAATTAAACACAGCCCAACATTAAATACGGTACAATGAAACAGTGTCCTACAGTGAACAATGTACAATTAAACACATCCCGTCATTAAATACGGTAATATGAAAGAGTGCCCTACACTGAACAAGGTAAAATTAAACACAGCCCGACATTAAATACGGTACAATGAAACAGTGCCCTACACTGAACAATGTAAAATTAAACACAGCCCGATATTAAATGCGGTACAATGAAACAGTGCCCTCCGCTGAACAAGGTAAAATTAAACAGAGCCGGACATTAAATACAGTACAATGAAACAGTGCCCTACAGTGAACAATGTACAATTAAACACAGCCCGACATTAAATACGGTACAATTAAACAGTGCCCTACAGTGAACAATGTACAATTAAACACGGCCCGACAGTAAATACGGTACAATGAAACAGTGCCCTACACTGAACAAGGTAAAATTAAACAGAGCCCGTCATTAAATACGGTACAATGAAACAGTGCCCTACACTGAACAAGGTAAAATTAAACAGAGCCCGACATTAAATACGGTACAATGAAACAGTGCCCTACAGTGAACAAGGTAAAATTTAACAGAGCCCGACATTAAATACAGTCCAATGAAACAGTGCCCTACAAGCAACGAGGTAAAATTAAACAGAGCCCGTCATTAAATACAGTACAATAAAACAGTGACCTACAGTGAACAATGTAAAATTAAACATAGCCCGACATTAAATACGGTACAGTGAAACAGTGCCCTATACTGAACAATGTAAAATTAAACACAGCCCGACTTTAAATACAGTACAATGAAACAGTGCCCTACACTGAACAATGTAAAATTAAACACAGCCCGACATTGAATACAGTACAATGAATCAGTGCCCTACACTGAACAATGTAAACTTAAACACAGCCCGACATTAAATACGGTACAATGAAACAGTGCCCTACAGTGAACAATGTACAATTACACACAGCCCAACATTAAATACGGTACAATGAAACAGTGCCCTACAGTGAACAATGTACAATTAAACACAGCCCAACATTAAATACGGTAATATAAAACAGTGTCCTACACTGAACAATGTAAAATTAAACAGAGCCCGCAATTAAATACAGTACAATGAAACAGTGCCCTACAGTGAACAATGTACAATTAAACACAGCCCGACATTAAATACGGTACAATGAAACAGTGCCCTACAGTGAACAATGTACAATTAAACACAGTCCGACAGTAAATACGGTACAATGAAACAGTGCCCTACACTGAACAAGGTAAAATTAAACAGAGCCCGACATTAAATACGGTACAATGAAACAGTGCCCTAATGTGAACAATGTAAAATAAAACAGAGCCCGACATTAAATACGGTACAATGAAACAGTGCCCTACAGTGAACAATGTAAAATTAAACACAGCCCGACATTAAATACGGTGCAATGAATCAGTGCCCTACCAGCAACAATGTAAAATTAAACACAGCCCGAAATTAAATACGGTACAGTGAAACAGTGCCCTACAGTGAACAACGTAAAATTAAACAGAGCCCGACATTAAATACAGTACAATGAAACAGTGCCCTACAAGCAACGAGGTAAAATTAAACAGAGCCCGACATTAAATACAGCACAATGAAACAGTGCCCTACAGTGAACAATGTAAAATTAAACAGAGCCCGACATTAAATACGGTACAATGAAACAGTGCCCTACAAGCAACAAGGTAAAATTAAACAGAGCCCGACATTAAATACAGTGCAATGAAACAGTGCCCTACAGTGAACAATGTAAAATTAAACAGAGCCCGACATTAAATACAGTACAATGAAACAGTGCCCTACAAGCTACAATGTAAAATTAAACAGAGCTCGACATTAAATACGGTACAATGAAACAGTGCCCTACAAGCAACAATGTACAATTAAACACAGCCCGACATTAAATACATTACAATGAAACAGTGACCTACAGTGAACAATGTAAAATTAAATCTAGCCCGACATTAAATACGGTACAATGAAACAGTGTCCTACAGTGAACAATGTACAATTAAACACAGCCCAACATTAAATACGGTACAATGAAACAGTGTCCTACAGTGAACAATGTACAATTAAACACACCCCGTCATTAAATACGGTAATATGAAAGAGTGCCCTACACTGAACAAGGTAAAATTAAACACAGCCCGACATTAAATACGGTACAATGAAACAGTGCCCTACACTGAACAATGTAAAATTAAACACAGCCCGATATTAAATGCGGTACAATGAAACAGTGCCCTCCACTGAACAAGGTAAAATTAAACAGAGCCCGACATTAAATACAGTACAATGAAACAGTGCCCTACAGTGAACAATGTACAATTAAACACAGCCCGACATTAAATACGGTACAATGAAACAGTGCCCTACAGTGAACAATGTACAATTAAATACAGCCCGACAGTAAATACGGTACAATGAAACAGTGCCCTACACTGAACAAGGTAAAATTAAACAGAGCCCATCATTAAATACGGTACAATGAAACAGTGCCCTACACTGAACAAGGTAAAATTAAACAGAGCCCGACATTAAATAAGGTACAATGGAACAGTGCCCTACAGTGAACAATGTAAAATTAAACACAGCCCGACATTAAATACAGTACAATGAAACAGTGCCCTACAGTGAACAAGGTAAAATTCAACAGAGCCCGACATTAAATACAGTACAATGAAACAGTGCCCTACAAGCAATGAGGTAAAATTAAACAGAGCCCGACATTAAATACAGCACAATGAAACAGTGCCCTACAGTGAAAAATGTAAAATTAAACACAGCCCGACATTAAATACGGTACAATGAAACAGTGCCCTACAAGCTACAATGTAAAATTAAACAGAGCTCGACATTAAATACGGTACAATGAAACAGTGCCCTACAAGCAACAAGGTCAAATTAAACAGAGCCCAACATTAAATACGGTAGAATGAAACAGTGCACTACACTGAACAATGTAAAATTAAACACAGCCCGACATTAAATACGGTGCAATGAAACAGTGACCTACAGTGAACAAGGTAAAATTAAACAGAGCCCGACATTAAATACGGTACAATGAAACAGTGCCCTACAAGCAACAAGGAAAATTAAACAGCGCCCGACATTAAGTCCAGTACAATGAAACAGTGACCTACAGTGAACAATGTAAAATTAAACATCGCCCGACATTAAATACGGTACAGTGAAACAGTGCCCTACACGGAACAATGTAAAATTAAACACAGCCCGACATTAAATACAGGACAATGAATCAGTGCCCTACACTGAACAATGTAAACTTAAACACAGCCCGACATTAAATACGGTACAATGAAACAGTGCCCTACAGTGAACAATGTACAATTAAACACAGCCCAACATTAAATACGGTACAATGAAACAGTGTCCTACAGTGAACAATGTACAATTAAACACAGCCCGACATTAAATACGGTAATATGAAACAGTGCCCTACACTGAACAAGGTAAAATTAAACACAGCCCGACATTAAATACGGTACAATGAAACAGAGCCCGACATTAAATACAGTACACTGAAACATTGACCTACAGTAAACAAGGCAAAATTAAACAGAGCCCGACATTAAATACAGTACAATGAAACAGTGCCCTTCACTGAACAATGTAACATTAAACAGAGCCCGACATTAAATACGGGACAATGAACCAGTGCCCGACAGTGAACAAGGTAAAATTAAACAGAGCCCAACATTAAATACGGTACAATGAAACAATGCCCTGCAGTGAAGAATGTAAAATTAAACACAGCCCGACATTAAATACAGTACAATGAAACAGTAACCTACAGTGAACAATGTAAAATTAAACATAGCCCGACATTAAATACGGTACAATGAAACAGTGCCCTACAGTGAACAATGTAAAATTAAACAGAGCACGACATTAAATAAAGTACAATGTAACCGTGCCCTCCACTGAGCAAGGTAAAATTAAACACAGCCCGACATTAAATACAGTACAATGAAACAGTGCCCTACAGTGAACAATGTAAAATTAAACAGAGCACGACATTAAATACAGTATAATGTAACAGTGCCCTCCACTGAGCAAGGTAAAATTAAACACAGCCCGACATTAAATACGGTACAATGAAAGAGTGCCCTACAGTGAACAATGTACAATTAAACACAGCCCAACATTAAATACGGTACAATGAAACAGTGCCTACAGTGAACAAGGTAAAATTAAACACAGCCCGACATTAAATACGGAACAATGAAACAGTGCCCTACACTGAACAATGTAAAATAAAACACAGCCCGACATTAAATACGGTACAATGAAACAGTGCCCTACAGTGAACAATGTAAAATTAAACACAGCCCGACATTAAATACGATACAATGAATCAGTGCCCTCCCAGTAACAATGTAAAATTAAACAGAGCCCGACATTAAATACGGTACAATGAAACAGTGCCCTACAGTGAACAATGTAAAATTAAACAGAGCACGAAATTAAATACAGTACAATGTAACAGTGCCCTCCACTGAGCAAGGTAAAATTAAACACAGCCCGACAGTAAATACGGTACAATGAAAGAGTGCCCTACAGTGAACAATGTACAATTAAACACAGCCCAACATTAAATACGGTACAATGAAACAGTGCCTACAGTGAACAAGGTAAAATTAAACACAGCCCGACATTAAATACGGTACAATGAAACATTGCCCTACACTGAACAATGTAAAATAAAACACAGCCCGACATTAAATACGGTACAATGAAACAGTGCCCTACACTGAACAAGGTAAATTTAAACAGAGCCCGACAGTAAATACGGTACAATGAAACAGTGTCCTACACTGAACAAGGTAAAATTAAACAGAGCCCGACATTAAATACGGTACAATGAAACAGTGCCCTACAGTGAACAATGTAAAATTAAACACAGCCCGACATTAAATACGATACAATGAATCAGTGCCCTACCACTAACAATGTAAAATTAAACATAGCCCGACATTAAATACGGTACAATGAAACAGTGCCCTACAGTGAACAAAGTAAAATTAAACAGAGCCCGGCATTAAATACAGTACAATGAAACAGTGCCCTACAAGCAACGAGGTAAAATTAAACACAGCCCGACATTAAATGCGGTACAATGAAACAGTGCCCTACACTGAACAAGGTAAAATTAAACAGAGCCCGACATTAAATACAGCACAATGAAACAGTGCCCTACAGTGAACAATGTAAAATTAAACAGTGCCCGACATTAAATACAGTACAGTGAAACAGTGACCTACAGTGAACAAGGTAAAATTAAACAGAGCCCGACATTAAATACAGTACAATGAAACAGTGCCCTACAAGCTACAAGGTAAAATTAAACAGATCCCAACATTAAATACGGTAGAATGAAACAGTGCACTACACTGAACAATGTAAAATTAAACACAGCCCGACATTAAATACGGTACAGTGAAACAGTGCCCTACAGTGAACAATGTAAAATTAAACAGAGCACGACATTAAATATTTACAGTGGTCCCTGGGTAGAATATCATCATTTACACTGGCTCCTGCGATATTAATTATTATTTACTGCGTTACTTGGATAGTATATCAATATTTACAGTGGACCACGTGTAGAATATCATTATTTACCGTGGTCCCTGGGTATTATATCATTGTTCAAAGTGGTCCCTGTGTAGAATATCATTATTTACATTGGTCCCTGGGTAGAATATCATTATTTACAGTGTTCCCTGGGTAGTATATCATTATTTACAGTGATCCCTGGGTATTATATCATTGTTTAAAGTGGTCCCTGTGTAGAATATCATTATTTACAGTGGTCCCTGGGTAGTGTATCATTATTTACAGTGGTCACTGGGTAGAATATCATTATTTACAGTTGTCCCTGGGTAATATATCATTAGTTACATTGTTCCCTGGGTAATGTCTCAATATTTACAGCGCCCTGGTTATTTATAAATATTAACAGAGGTCCCGGCGTACAATATCATTATTTACAGTTGTCCCTGTGTATAATATCATTATTTACAGTGGTCCCTCGGTAGTGTATCATTATTTACAGTGGTCACTGGGTAGAATATCATTATTTACAGTGGTCCCTGGGTAATATATCATTGGTTACATTGTTCCCTGGGTAATGTCTCAATATTTACAGCGCCCTGGTTATTTATAAATATTAACAGAGGTCCCGGCGTACAATATCATTATTTACAGTGGTCCCTGGGTAGAATATCATCATTTACAGTGGCTCCTGGGATATTAATTATTATTTACTGTGGTACTTGGATTATATATCAATATTTACAGTGGACCACGGGTAGAATATCATTATTTACAATGTACCGTAGGTAGTACATCATTATTTTCCGTGGTCCCTGGATAGTATATCAATATTTACAGTGGTCCCTGGGTAGTGTATCATTATTTACCGTGGTCACTGGGTATTATATCATTGATGTGGAGATGCCGGCGTTGGACTGGGGTGAGCACAGTACGAAGTCTTACAACACCAGGTTAAAGTCCAACAGGTTTGTTTCGATGTCACTAGCTTTCGGAGCGCTGCTCCTTCCTCAGGTGAATGAAGAGGCCTCATTCCCGGTCTCATTCCCTCTCATTCCGGAGGACCCCTCCGGAAGGCAGCTGCCTTAGACTCGACATGTATGCTCAAGCCGTCAGGAGTCGCGTCAATGCCAGATTCATCAGTCGCATTCACAAGACAGCCCCGAACGTCACCCAAGCACAACGCAATGCCATCCGCGCTCTCAAGACCAACCACAGCATCGTCATCAAACCAGCAGACAAAGGGGGGGCCACTGTCGTACTGAACAGAACGGACTACTGCAAAGAAGTATACCGACAACTGAACAACCAAGAACACTACAGAGAGTTACCCGCAGATCCGGCCAAGGAACACATCCGCCAACTTAACAGACTGATCAAGACCTTGGATCCAGATCTTCAGAGCACCCTACGTGCTCTCATCCCACGTACTCCCCGCATTGGAGATATCTACTGCCTCCCAAAAATACATAAGGCCAACACACCAGGCCGCCCTATCGTTTCAGGCAATGGGACCCTGTGTGAGAACCTCTCTGGCTACATCGAGGGCATCTTGAAACCCATCGTACAAGGTACACCCAGCTTCTGTCGCGACACGATGGACTTCCTACAGGAACTCAGCACCCATGGACCAGTTGAACCAGGAACATTCCTCGTCACAATGGACGTCTCGGCACTCTACACCAGCATCCCCTATGACGACGGCATTGCTGCAACAGCCTCAGTACTCAACACCGAAACTGCCAATCTCCAGACGCAATTCTGCAACTCATCCGCTTCATTCTTTATCACAACGTCTTCATCTTCGACAACAAGTTCTTCATTCAGACGCACGGAACAGCCATGGGGACCAAATTCGCACCCCAGTACGCCAACATATTCATGCACAAGTTTGAACAGGACCTACTCACCGCACAGGACCTTCAACCGATGTTATACACCAGATACATCGATGACATTTTTTTCCTTTGGACCCACGGCGAAGAATCACTGAAACGACTACACAATGACATTAATAAGTTCCATCCAACCATCAGACTCACCATGGACTACTCTCCAAAATCAGTTGCATTCTTGGACACACTCGTTTCCATCAAGGACGGTCACCTCAGCACTTCGCTTTACCGCAAACCCACGGATAACCTCATGATGCTCCACTTCTCCAGCTTCCACCCTAAACACATTAAAGAAGCCACCCCCTATGGACAAGCGCTCCGTATACACAGGATCTGCTCAGACGAGGAGGAGTGTAACAGACATCTACAGACGTTGAAATATGCCCTCGTACGAATGGGATATGGCACTCGACTCGTCGATCGACAGTTCCAACGCGCCACAGTGAAAAACCGTACCGACCTCCTCAGAAGACAAACATGGGACACAACTGACAGAATACCCTTCGTCGTCCAGTCCTTCCCCGGAGCGGAGAAACTACGTCATCTTCTTCACAGCCTTCAACACGTCATTGATGACGATGAACATCTTGCCAAGGTCATCCCCACACCCCCACTACTTACCTTCAAACAACCGCGCAACCTCAATCGAACCATTGTTTGCAGCAAACTACCCAGTCTTCAGAACAGTGACCACGACACCACACAACCCTGTCATGGTAATCTGTGCAAGACGTGCCAGATCATCGACATGGATACCACTATTACACGTGAGAACAGCACCCACCAGGTACGCGGTACATACTCGTGCGACTCGGCCAACGTTGTCTACCTCATACGCTGCAGGAAAGGATGTCCCGAAGCGTGGTACATTGGCGAGACCATGCAGACGCTGCGACAACGAATGAACGGACATCGCGCAACAATCACCAGGCAGGAATGTTCCCTTCCAGTCGGGGAACACTTCAGCAGTCAAGGGCATTCAGCCTCTGATCTCCGGGTAAGCGTTCTCCAAGGCGGCCTTCAGGACCCGCGACAACGCAGAATCGCCGAGCAGAAACTTATAGCCAAGTTCCGCACACATGAGCGCGGCCTCAACCGGGACCTGGGATTCATGTCGCATTACAGTCATCCCCCACCGTCTGGCCTGCAAAATCCTACCAACTGTCCTGGCTTGACACAATTCACACCTCTTTAACCTGGGGTTACCCCATCTCTGGATCTGTAAAGATTTAATCACCTGCTAATGCTCGCATTCCTAGCATTGATTGGCATCTTTGAATTTGTCTATATATGTGTTTCTGGAACAGACCTCTTCATTCACCTGAGGAAGGAGCAGCGCTCCGAAAGCTAGTGACATCGAAACAAACCTGTTGGACTTTAACCTGGTGTTGTAAGACTTCGAACTATTATATCATTGTTTAAAGTGGTCCCTGTGTAGAATATCGTTATTTACAGTGGTCCCTGGGTAGAATATCATTATTTACAGTGGTCCCTGGGTATTGTATCATTATTTACAGAGGTCCCTGGGTAGAATATCATTATTTACAGTGGTCCCTGGGTAATATATCATTCTTTACATTGGTCCCTGGGTAATGTCTCAATATTTACAGTGGTCCCTGGGTAGAATATCATTATTTACACTGGCTCCTGTGCTATTAATTATTATTTACTGTGGTTATTGGAGAGCATATCAATATTTACAGTGGACAACGGGTAGAATATCATTATTTACAATGTACCCTGGGTAGTACATCATTATTTACAGTGGTTCCTGGGTAGAATATCATTCTTTACAGTGGTCCCTGGGTCGATATCATTATCTACACTGGTCCCTGAGCAGTTTGTTATAACTTACAGTGGTCCTTGGGTAGTATATGAATATTTACAGTGGTCCCTGGGGTGTATATGATTATTTACAGTGGACCGTGGAAAGTATATCATTATTTACAGTGGTCACTGGGTAGTATACCATTATCTACAGTAGTCCCAGGATAGTAAATCACTATTTACTGTGGTACTTGGATAGTATATCAATATTTAGTGGACCCTGGGTAGAATATCATTATTTACACTGGCTCCTGGGTTATTAATTATTATTTACTGTGGTACTTGGATAGTATATCAATATTTACAGTGGACCCTGGGTAGAATATCAGTATCTACAATGGTCCCTGGGTAGTACATCATTATTTACCGTGATCCCTGGGTAGTACATCATTATTTACCGTGATCCCTGGGTAGTACATCATTACTCACAGTGATCCCTGGGTAGTACATCATTATTTACAGTGATCCCTGGGGAGTAAATCGTTATGAACAGTTGCCCCTTTGTATTATATCCTTATTTACACTGGTCGATGTGTAGTATACTATTATTTACATTGGCTGTGGGTCGTTATCATCATTTACAGTGGTCACTGGATAGTATTTCATTATTTACAGTGGCGCCAGGGCAGTATATCATTATTTTCAGTGGACCGTGGGCAGTATATCTTTATTTACAGTGTTCCCTGGGGAGTATCTCATTACTTACAGTGGACCCTGGGTATCATATCCAATATACAGTCGTCCCTGCGTTGTATATCATTATTTACAGAGGGCCCCTGGTAGTATTTCATTATTTACAGTGGTCCCTGAGCAGTATATCATTATTTACAGTTGTCCCTGGGTAAGATATCATTATTTACAGTGGTCCCTGGGTAGTATATCATTTTCTACAGTGGTCCCTGCGTAATATATCGTTATTTACAGTGGTCCCAGCGTCGTATATCATGGTTTACAGTGGTCCCTGGACAGTATGTCATATATTATAGTGTGCACTGTGCAGTACATCTTTATTCACAGTGGTCCATGGGCAGTATATCATTATTTACAGTGGTCCCTGGGAAGTATGTCATTATTTACACAGGTCACTGGGTAGTATATCATTATTACAATGGTCCCTGGGCAGTATATCATTATTTACAGTGGTCCCTGGGCAGTATATCATCCTTTACAGTGGTCCCAGTGTAGTGTAGTATTATCTACAGTGGTCCCAGAGTGGCACATCATGATTTACAGTGGTCCCTGGACATTATGTCATCATTTATAGTGTGCCCTGTGTAGTACCTCTTAATTTACAGTGGATTCTGGATAGTATATCATTATTGACAGTCGTCCCTGGGTGGTATATCATTATTTACAGTGGTCTCTGGGAAATATATCATTATTTACAGTGGTCCCTGGACATTATGTCATCATTTATAGTGTGCCCTGTGTAGTACCTCTTAATTTACAGTGGATTCTGCATAGTATATCATTATTGACAGTAGTCCTGGGTGGTATATCATTATTTACAGTGGTCCCTGGGTAACATATCATTAGTTACATTGTTCCCTGGGTAATGTCTCAATATTTACAGCGCCCTGGTTATTTATAAATATTAACAGAGGTCCCGGCGTACAATATCATTATTTACAGTGGTCCCTGGGTAGAATATCATCATTTACAGTGGCTCCTGGGATATTAATTATTATTTACTGTGGTACTTGGATTGTATATCAATATTTACAGTGGACCACGGGTAGAATATCATTATTTACAATGTACCGTAGGTAGTACATCATTATTTTCCGTGGTCCCTGGATAGTATATCAATATTTACAGTGGTCCCTGGGTAGTGTATCATTATTTACCGTGGTCACTGGGTATTATATCATTGATGTGGAGATGCCGGCGTTGGACTGGGGTGAGCACAGTACGAAGTCTTACAACACCAGGTTAAAGTCCAACAGGTTTGTTTCGATGTCACTAGGTTTCGGAGCGCTGCTCCTTCCTCAGGTGAATGAAGAGGTCTCATTCCCGGTCTCATTCCCTCTCATTCCGGAGGACCCCTCCGGAAGGCAGCTGCCTTAGACTCGACATGTATGCTCAAGCCGTCAGGAGTCGCGTCAATGCCAGATTCATCAGTCGCATTCAGAAGACAGCCCCGAACGTCACCCAAGCACAACGCAATGCCATCCGCGCTCTCAAGACCAACCGCAGCATCGTCATCAAACCAGCAGACAAAGGGGGGGCCACTGTCGTACTGAACAGAACGGACTACTGCAAAGAAGTATACCGACAACTGAACAACCAAGAACACTCCAGACAGTTACCCGCAGATCCGACCAAGGAACACATCCGCCAACTTAACAGACTGATCAAGACCTTGGATCCAGATCTTCAGAGCACCCTACGTGCTCTCATCCCACGTACTCCCCGCATTGGAGATCTCTACTGCCTCCCAAAAATACATAAGGCCAACACACCAGGCCGCCCTATCGTTTCAGGCAATGGGACCCTGTGTGAGAACCTCTCTGGCGACATCGAGGGCATCTTGAAACCCATCGTACAAGGTACACCCAGCTTCTGTCGCGACACGACGGACTTCCTACAGAAACTCAGCACCCATGGACCAGTTGCACCAGGAACATTCCTCGTCACAATGGACGTCTCGGCACTCTACACCAGCATCCCCTATGACGACGGCATTGCTGCAACAGCCTCAGTACTCAACACCGAAACTGCCAATCTCCAGACGCAATTCTGGAACTCATCTGCTTCATTCTTTATCACAACGTCTTCACCTTCGACAACAAGTTCTTCATTCAGACGCACGGAACAGCCATGGGGACCAAATTCGCACCCCAGTACGCCAACATATTCATGCACAAGTTTGAACAGGACCTACTCACCGCACAGGACCTTCAACCGATGTTATACACCAGATACATCGATGACATTTTTTTCCTTTGGACCCACGGCGAAGAATCATTGAAACGACTACACAATGACATTAATAAGTTCCATCCAACCATCAGACTCACCATGGACTACTCTCCAAAATCAGTTGCATTCTTGGACACACTCGTTTCCATCAAGGATGGTCACCTCAGCACTTCGCTTTACCGCAAACCCATGGATAACCTCATGATGCTCCACTTCTCCAGCTTCCACCCTAAACACATTAAAGAAGCCACCCACTATGGACAAGCGCTCCGTATACACAGCATCTGCTCAGACGAGGAGGAGTGTAACAGACATCTACAGACGTTGAAATATGCCCTCGTACGAATGGGATATGGCACTCGACTCATCGATCGACAGTTCCAACGCGCCACAGCGAAAAACCGGACCGACCTCCTCAGAAGACAAACATGGGACACAACCGACAGAATACCCTCCGTCGTCCAGTCCTTCCCCGGAGCGGAGAAACTACGTCATCTTCTTCACAGCCTTCAACACGTCATTGATGACGATGAACATCTTGCCAAGGTCATCCCCACACCACCACTACTTGCCTTCAAACAACCGCGCAACCTCAATCGAACCATTGTTTGCAGCAAACTACCCAGTCTTCAGAACAGTGACCACGACACCACACAACCCTGTCATGGTAATCTGTGCAAGACGTGCCAGATCATCGACATGGATACCACTATTACACGTGAGAACACCACCCACCAGGTACGCGGTACATACTCGTGCGACTCGGCCAACGTTGTCTACCTCATACGCTGCAGGAAAGGACGTCCCGAGGCGTGGTACATTGGCGAGACCATGCAGACGCTGCGACAACGAATGAACGGACATCGCGCAACAATCACCAGGCAGGAATGTTCCCTTCCAGTCGGGGAACACTTCAGCAGTCAAGGGCATTCAGCCTCTGATCTCCGGGTAAGCGTTCTCCAAGGCGGCCTTCAGGACCCGCGACAACGCAGAATCGCCGAGCAGAAACTTATAGCCAAGTTCCGCACACATGAGTGCGGCCTCAACCGGGACCTGGGATTCGTGTCGCATTACAGTCATCCCCCACCGTCTGGCCTGCAAAATCCTACCAACTGTCCTGGCTTGGTACAATTCACACCTCTTTAACCTGGGGTTACCCCATCTCTGGATCTGTAAAGATTTAATCACCTGCTAATGCTCGCATTCCTAGCATTGATTGGCATCTTTGAATTTGTCTATATATGCGTTTCTGGAACAGACCTCTTCATTCACCTGAGGAAGGAGCAGCGCTCCGAAAACTAGTGACATCGAAACAAACCTGTTGGACTTTAACCTGGTGTTGGAAGACTTCTTTCTGCGCTCACCCCAGTTCAACGCTGGCATCTCCACATCATCTGTAAATACAGATATTCTACACAGGGACCACAGTAAATAATGATATTCTACCCAGGGACCACTGTAAATAATGATATTGTATGCCGGGGCCTCTGTTAATATTTATAAATAACCCAGGGACCACTGTAAATAAAGAAATGCCACCCAGGGACCATTGTAAATAAGATATACTGCACAGGGACCACTGTCAATAATGATATACCAGCCAGTGACCACTGTAAATAAAGGTACACCACCCAGGGACCACTGTAAATAAAGATAAACCACCCAGGGACCATTGTAAATAATAATAACCTACCCAGGAACCACTGTAAATAAGATATACTGCACAGGGACCACTGTCAATAATGATATACCAGCCAGTGACCACTGTAAATAAAGAAATACCACCCAGGGACCACTGTAAATAAAATTATACCACCCAGGGACTATTGTAAATAATGATATACTACACAGTGGCCACTGTAAATAAAGGTATCACGCCCAGGAACCACTGTAATTAAAGACTTTCTATACAAGGACCACTGTAAATAATGATATACTACCCAGGGACCACTGCATATAATGATATACTATCCAGTGATCATTGTAAATAATGATATACTACCCAGGGACCACTGCAGATAATGATATACTGCACACAGCCACTGTAAATAATGATATACTACCCAGGGACCACAGTAAATAATGATGTACTACCCAGGGACCACTGTAAAGAATGATATACTACCAGGGACCACTGTAAAGAATGATATACTACCAGGGACCACTGTAAATAAAGATATTCTACACAGGGACAACTGTAAATAGTGATATAATACTGAGGGACAACGGTAAATAATGATATTCTACCCAGGGGCCACTGTAAATAATGATGTACTACACAGGGGTCACTGTAAATAATGATGTACTACACAGGGGTCACTGTAAATACTGCTATTCTACCCAGGGGCCACTGTAACTAATGATATACTACCCAAGGACAACTGTAAATAATGATGTACTACACAGGGGTCACTGTAAATAATGATATACTACCCAGGGACCACTGCATATAATGATATACTATCCAGTGATCATTGTAAATAATGATATACTACCCAGGGACCACTGCAGATAATGATATACTGCACACAGCCACTGTAAATAATGATATACTACCCAGGGACCACAGTAAATAATGATGTACTACCCAGGGACCACTGTAAAGAATGATATACTACCAGGGACCACTGTAAAGAATGATATACTACCAGGGACCACTGTAAATAAAGATATTCTACACAGGGACAACTGTAAATAGTGATATAATACTGAGGGACAACTGTAAATAATGATATTCTACCCAGGGGCCACTGTAAATAATGATGTACTACACAGGGGTCACTGTAAATAATGATGTACTACACAGGGGTCACTGTAAATACTGATATTCTACCCAGCGGCCACTGTAACTAATGATATACTACCCAGGGACAACTGTAAATAATGATGTACTACACAGGGGTCACTGTAAATAAAGATAAACCACCCAGGGACCACTGTAAATAAAGATAAACTACACAGGGACCACTGTAAATAAAGATAAACCACACAGGGACCACTGTAAATAAAGATAAACCACCCAGAGACCACTGTAAATAAAGATAAACCACCCAGAGACCACTGTAAATAAAGATAAACCACCCAGAGACCACTGTAAATAAAGATAAACCACCCGGGGACCACTGTAAATAAAGATAAACCACCCAGGGACCACTGTAAATAATGATAAACCTCCCAGGGACCACTGTAAATAAAGATAAACCACACAGGGACCACTGTAAATAAAGATAAACCACCCAGAGACCACTGTAAATCGAGATAAACCACCCAGGGACCACTGTAAATAAAGATAAACCACCCAGAGACCACTGTAAATAAAGATAAACCACCCAGAGACCACTGTAAATAAAGATAAACCACCCGGGAACCACTGTAAATAAAGATAAACCACCCAGGAACCACTGTAAATAAAGATATACCACCCAGAGAGCTTTGTAAATAATGATAAACAACCCGGGAACCACTTTAAATAAGACACTGCACAGTGCCCACTGTAAATAATGATATTCTAATCAGAGACCACAGTAAATAATGATATACTTCCAGGGATCACTGTAAATAAAGCTATACTGCCGAGGGACCACTGTAAATAAAGTCATACTACCCAGGGACTGTTGTAAATAATGATATATTACACAGTGTCCACTGTAAATAATACGAAGTCTTACAACACCAGGTTAAAGTCCAACAGGTTTGTTTCGATGTCACTAGCTTTCGGAGCGCTGCTCCTTCCTCAGGTGAATGCAGAGGTCTGTTCCAGAAACACATATATAGACAAATTCAAAGATGCGAAACAATGCTAGGAATGCGAGCATTAGCAGGTGATTAAATCTTTACAGATCCAGAGATGGGGTAACCCCAGGTTAAAGAGGTGAGAATTGTATCAAGCCAGGACAGTTGGTAGGATTTCGCAGGCCAGATGGTGGGGGATGAATGTAATGCGACATGAATCCCAGGTCCCGGTTGAGGCCGCACTCATGTGTGCGGAACTTGGCTATAAGCTTCTGCTTGGCGATTCTGTGTTGTTGCGCGTCCTGAAGGCCGCCTTGGAGAACGCTTACCCGGAGATCAGAGACTGAATGCCCTTGACTGCTGAAGTGTTCCGAGACTGGAAGGGAACATTCCTGCCTGGTGATTGTCGCGCGATGTCCATTCATTCGTTGTTGCAGCGTCTGCATGGTCTCGCCAATGTACCACACTCCCGCAGCAGCCGCAGCCCCGCTCCCCCTCCCCCAGCAGCCGCGGCCCCCCTCACCCTCACCCCCTCACCCCCTCCCCAAGCAGCCGCAGTCACCCTCCCCCCTCCCCCAGCAGCCGCGCCCCCCCCACACCCCTTCCCCCAGCATCCCCGCTGCCCTCCCCCAGCAGCCGCGGCCCCCCTCACCCTCACCCCCTCACCCCCTCTCCAAGCAGCCGCGGTCACCCTCCCCCTCCCCCAGCAGCCGCGCCCCCCCTCCCCAGTCCCCCAGCAGCCGCAGTCCCCCTCCACCTCCCCAGCAACTGTGGTCCCCCTCCCCAGCAGCCGCGATCCCTCCCCATTCCCCAGCAGCCGCGATCCCCCTCCCCCAGCAGCCGCCGTCCCCCCCTCCCCCAGCAGCCACGATCCATCCCCAAGCAGCCGCGGTCACCCTCCCCTCCCCCAGCAGCCACGATCCCTCCCCCTTCCCCCAGCAGCCGAGGTCCCCCCCCCCCAGCAGCCGCTGTCCCCCTCCCCCCCAGCAGCCGCGTTCCCCCTCCCCTTCCCCTGCAGCCACGATCCCTCCCCCTTCCCCCAGCAGCCGAGGTCCCCCCCCCAGCAGCCGCGGTCCCCCTCCCCCAGCAGCCGCGGTACCCCTCCCCCAGCAGCCACGGTCCCCCTCACACCCCCAGCAGACGCGGTCCCCCTACCCCTCCCCCAGCAGCCGCGGTCTCCCTCCCCCTCCCCCAGCAGCCGCGGTCCCCCTCCCCCTGCAGCCGCGGTCCCCCTCCCCTTGCCCAGCAGCCGCGGTCCCCCTCCCCCAGGAGCCGCGGTCCCCCTGCCCCAGCAGCCGCGGTCCCCCTCCCCCTCCACCAGCAGCCGCGGTCCCCCTCCCCCAGCAGCCGCGGTCCCCTCCCCAGCAGCCGCCGTCCCCCCCTCCCCCAGCAGCCACGATCCGTGCCCCCCTCCCCCAGCAGCCGCGGCCGCCCTCCCCTCCCCCAGCAGCCACGATCCCTCCACCCTCCCCCAGCAGCCGCTGTCCCCCTCCCCCCCAGCAGCCACGTTCCCCCTTCCCTGTCCCCAGCAGCCGCGATCCCTCCCCCGTCCCCCAGCAGCCGCGGTCCCCCTCCTAACCCCCAGCAGCCGCGGTCCCGCTCCCCTCCCCCAGCAGCCGAGGTCCCCCTCCCCTCCCCCAGCAGCGCAGTCCCCCTCCCCCCCTCCCCCAGCAGCCGCGGTCCCCCTCCCTCTCCCCCAGCAACCGCGGTCCCCCTTACCCAGCACCCGCAGTCCCCCTCCCTCTCCCCCAGCAACCGCGGTCCCCCTCCCCAGCAGACGCGGTCCCCCTCCCCCTCTCCCCCAGCAGCCACGGTCCCCTCTTCCTCCCCCAGCAGCCGCGGTCCCCCTCCCCCTCCCCAGCAGCCGCGGTCCCCCTCCCCCTCTCCCCCAGCAGCCACGGTCCCCTCTTCCTCCCCCAGCAGCCACGGTCCCCCTCCCCCTCCCCCAGCAGCCGCGGTCACCCTCCCCCTCGCCCAGCAGCCGCGGTCCCCCTCCACCGCCCCAGCAGCCGCGGTCCCCCTCGCCCTCCCCCAGCAGCCGCGGTCCCCCTCCCCCAGCAGCCGCGGTCCCCCTCCCCCAGCAGCCACGGTCCCCCTCCCCCAGCAGCCACGGTCCCCCTCCCCTTCCCCCAGCAGCCGCGGTCCCCCTCCCCCTCCTCCAGCAGCCGCGGTCCCCCTCCCCCAGCAGCCGCGGCCCCCCTCCCCAGCAGCCGCGGTCCCCCTCCCCAGCAGCCGCGGTCCCCCTCCCCCTCCCCCAGCAGCCGCGGTCCCCCTCCCCCTCCTCCAGCAGCCGCGTTCCCCCTCCCCCAGCAGCTGCGGTCCTCCTCCCCCAGCAGCCGCGGTCCCCCTCCCCCTCCTCCAGCAGCCGCGTTCCCCCTCCCCCAGCAGCTACGGTCCCCCTCCCCCAGCAGCTGCGGTCCCCCTCCCCTCCCCCAGCTGCCGCGGTCCCCCTCCCCCAGCAGCTGCGGTCCCCCTCACCCAGCAGCTGCGGTCCCCCTCCCCCAGCAGCCACGGTCTCCCTCCCCTCCCCCAGCAGCCGCGGTCCCCCTCCCCCTCCCCCAGCTGCCGCGGTCCCCGTCCCCCTCCCCCAGCAGCCGCGGTTCCCCTCCCCCAGCAGCCGCGGCCCCCTCCCCCAGCAGCCGCGGTCCGCCTCCCCCAGCAGCCGCGGTCCCCCTCCCCAGCAGCCGCGGTCCCCCTCCCCCTCCTCCAGCTGCCGCGGTCCCCCTCCCCAGCAGCTGCGGTCCCCCTCCCCCAGCAGCCGCGGTCCCCCTCCCCTCCCCCAGCTGCCGCGGTCCCCCTCCCCCAGCAGCCGCGGTCCCCCTCCCCCAGCAGCTGCGGTCCCCCTCCCCCAGCTGCCGCGGTCCCCCTCCCCCAGCAGCCGCGGTCCCCCTCCCCCAGCAGCCGCGGTCCCCCTCCCCCAGCAGCCGCGGTCCCCCTCCCCTCCCCCAGCTGCCGCGGTCCCCCTCCCCCAGCAGCCGCGGTCCCCCTCCCCCAGCAGCTGCGGTCCCCCTCCCCTCCCCCAGCTGCCGCGGTCCCCCTCCCCCAGCAGCTGCGGTCCCCCTCACCCAGCAGCTGCGGTCCCCCTCCCCCAGCAGCCACGGTCTCCCTCCCCTCCCCCAGCAGCCGCGGTCCCCCTCCCCCTCCCCCAGCTGCCGCGGTCCCCGTCCCCCTCCCCCAGCAGCCGCGGTTCCCCTCCCCCAGCAGCCGCGGCCCCCTCCCCCTGCAGCCGCGGTCCGCCTCCCCCAGCAGCCGCGGTCCCCCTCCCCAGCAGCCGCGGTCCCCCTCCCCCAGCAGCCGCGGTCCCCCTCCCCAGCAGCCGCGTTCCCCCTCCCCCAGCAGCTGCGGTCCCCCTCCCCCAGCAGCCGCGGTCCCCCTCCCCCAGCAGCCGCGGTCCCCCTCCCCCAGCAGCTGCGGTCCCCCTCCCCTCCCCAGCAGCCACGGTCTCCCTCCCCTCCCCCAGCAGCCGCGGTCCCCCTCCCCCGCCCCCAGCTGCCGCGGTCCCCGTCCCCCTCCCCCAGCAGCCGCGGTTCCCCTCCCCCAGCAGCCGCGGCCCCCTCCCCCAGCAGCCGCGGTCCGCCTCCCCCAGCAGCCGCGGTCCCCCTCCCCAGCAGCCGCGGTCCCCCTCCCCCAGCAGCATTGTCTCGGGTCGGACAGTTTGATGGTGCTGTTTATTTGATGTGTATATAATGTTTATTTGGATCTGTTTTCCCTGAGATTGCCTGTCCTGCCCGCTCTTCCCGCGGGCAGGGTGAGGCAGCGCCCGCCGCTGGCATCGGCCTGGAGCTGGGACACAACAAAGCAAAACAGACCAGAAGTAACTGATGGACAAAACAAAATGTGGGGAGTGCCCCAAACCGCGGGTGGAGCACAGCCCCAACAGAACAGGAAAAGAGACCAAACCTCCCCCAATACCCGCCCAATGAAAGTGTGAGAATGGGGGTCAGTCCGGCAGCCCACCCCCTGCGGGGCCCAGCCAGCCCGGAAAGCTTCGAGTGTGCCCGTGGGCAGCGCCTGCC
Organism: Scyliorhinus torazame; assembly: GCF_047496885.1. Classification (NCBI taxonomy): domain Eukaryota; kingdom Metazoa; phylum Chordata; class Chondrichthyes; order Carcharhiniformes; family Scyliorhinidae; genus Scyliorhinus; species Scyliorhinus torazame. The sequence continues at coordinate 193,210 of NW_027307865.1, forward strand.
CCCGCTCCAGGGACCCCCGGCCGCCACCCAGCCCTTCCCACGGCACCCACAGCCCGGCCCTCCGCCACCCAGCCCTTCCCACGGCACCCACAGCCCTCCGCCACCCAGCCCTTCCCACGGCACCCTCAGCCCTCCGCCACCCAGCCCTGCCCACGGCACCCACCGCCCTCCGCCACCCAGCCCTGCCCACGGCACCCACAGCCCGGCCCTCCCCCACCCAGCCCTTCCCACGGCACCCACCGCCCTCCGCCACCCAGCCCTGCCCACGGCACCCACAGCCCGGCCCTCCCCCACCCAGCCCTTCCCACGGCACCCACCGCCCTCCGCCACCCAGCCCTGCCCACGGCACCCACAGCCTGGCCCTCCGCCACCCAGCCCTGCCCACGGCACCCACCGCCCTCCGCTCCGCCACCCAGCCCTTCCCACGGCACCCACAGCCCTCCGCCACCCAGCCCTTCCCACGGCACCCACCGCCCTCCGCCACCCAGCCCTGCCCACGGCACCCACAGCCCTCCCCACCCAGCCCTGCCCACGGCACCCACCGCCCTCCGCCACCCAGCCCTGCCCACGGCACCCACCGCCCTCCGCTCCGCCAGCCACCCGAATGGAGATTGGCGGAGGTGCGGATTCCTGAGCAGCGCCTCCCTTACGACAGCCGCCACTCCTGACGGGGGAGAACTGCGGCGCCTGGAGACCGTGTTCCAGACTTTGAGGAGGTCCTGGTACAAGACGGGCAGCGCCAACAGAGAGTTCCGAAGACCCTGCTGGTCCACAGACAGGAGCCGCACGTCGTAGTTCAGGCCGAGCCCCTGGGGGGAGAAATCCGTCGCCAGGGCCCCACCGTGGGGGAGGCTCAGCGTACAGGTAACGCTGCAGAGTCTGAGGGTGGAAAGTGGCAGTCTGGGTGCGGAGGCACACCAGCGCCTGACCGCCCTCCGCCATCGGGAGACTCCAGACCTCCGCAGCGACCCCGTGCAGTCGATTGTCCCGGAGGAACCGAAGCCGGGCTCTCTGGATGGCGGGACAAAGCCAGGGGGGGGGAGTCAGTGACCAGCCGGGACCACAGCATGGAGGCATCAGCTGGTTTATGACGAGAACTCGGCCCCTGTGGGACAGCACTCGGAGCCGTCCTGTCCAGCGTCCCAGGCCAGCGGTGACCTTGGTCTCCAGCTCCTGCCCGTTCGCCGGCCAGGCTCCCTCTGCCGGGCAAAGATGGACTCCCAGGTCGAGGCTGTTGGTCCGACTCCAGCTGAAGGGCCCGAGCTCCTCCGGGAGGGGGTCCACCTGCCACGGACCCACCAGGAGTCCGGAACATTTAGCCCAGTTGATCCGTGCGGAGGACGCGGCGGAGTAGACAGCTTGGCTCTCTCGCATCCTCCGGGGGTCCCCGGGGTCAGTGACCATGAGGAACACGGCATCAGCGTCCGCCGAGAGGACCACCCCCCCGTCCGGCTCGCGCAGAACCAGCCCCGTGAACCCCCTCCGCAGGAGGCACAGGAAAGGCCCCACGCAGAGGGAATAATGTTGGCCGGACAGGGGGCAGCCCTGACGCACTCCTCTCCCAAAGCGAAGGGGCGCCGTCAGGGACCCGTTAACCTTAATCAGACTCTCCGAGGCGGCGGACAGTAACCGGATCCGGGGGACAAAATACCACCCGAACCCGACAGCTCGCAGAGTCCCGAGCAAATCCCCGGGCCCCACCCTGTCGAACGCCTTCTCCTGGTCAAGAGACAGGGAAGCGCTCGACATACCAGTCCCCTGGGTAAAGTGAATAATGTCCCGGGCCAGGTGGATATTGTCATAGATTGTGCGGTCCGGGACTGTGTAGGACTGGTCAGGGTGGATCATGTGGTCCAGCTCGGGGCCAAGGCGTAAACACAGCACCTTGGCAAAGATTTTATAGTCCGTGATGAGGAGGGAGACCGGTCGCCAGTTCTTAAGTCGGCGGTGACCCCCCTTCTTGGGCAGCCGGGCAATGACGGCCCTGCGCCACGAAAGGGGCATCTCCCCGGTCGCGATACATTCCCCCAGGACCCCCGTGTAGTCGCTCCCCAGGACGTCCCAGCACGCCCTGAAGAACTCCACGGTCAGCCCGTCCAGCCCTGGGGATTTGCCCCGTGAGAGGCTGTCCAGGGCGCCGGGAGGCTCTTGGAGGTTGATGGCATTATCGAGCTTCCCGGCGCCCTCCGGGCCCACCTGCGGCAGGTCCTCCCACAGAACTCTGCAAGCGTCCTCGCTGGACGGACCCGGAGAGAAGAGGTCGGAGTAAAAATCCCTGATCAGGGTCCTGACCCCCTCCGGATCCGAGACGAGGGGCCGGTCGTCGGCCAGCAGCGTAGAAACCTGCCGACGGGCCCCGCGTCCTCTTTCCAGCGAGTAGAAGAAGCGGGAGCCGCGGTCCATGTCCGTTAGGAGACGGATCCGCGACCTCACGTCCTCGCCGCGGGACCCGGCCAGTTGCAGGCCCCGCAGTGCGCCCCTCTTCTCCCTGTACACCAGCCCCAGGGCCGGGCCTCATCGGGCTGAGCGAGACGTGACTCCAGATCGAGGAGTTCCTCAGCCAGGTTGGCGATCGTGGAGTTCCGCCCCGCCGAAGACCCCTCCGTGTACCCCTGACAGACGGCACGGTTCTGGGCCTTGCCCACATCCCACCGTAGCCTCATGGAGGGGAAGCCACCCCGCTTCCTTCTCCAGCCGGCCCAGAAACGGCAGAAGGAGTCCAGGAACCGCTCGTCCTCCAGCAGCAGGTTGTTAAAGTGCCAGTACGCGGACCGTGTCTGAGCGCGGGACGGGGCGAGACCCGCCCACACCAGGTGGTGATCCGAGCTCGGCACCTGCTCCATGGAGGCCGTCAGAACGCTGGGCAAGTACGTCTTGGAAATGTAAAGACGGTCGATGCTGGACGCTCTGAACTGGGGCCGCACAGAGGTGCGCACCCGCAATTCAGGATGGAGAGTCCACCAGACATCCACCAAGTCAAAGGACCTAACCAGGTCCCTCAACTTCACCACCGCCGCCGGGCCGCGCTGGACTTCACCACGGTCCTTGTCCTTGAGGGTGCAATTAAAATCCCCTCCGAGGACGATGCACTCTGTTTTTGAAAACTCACCACTATTCTTAGAATTCCCCCTCTACCAAAAAGGGCCGAGATTCTAAATGGTGATCAGGATTCTCACTCCCGACTCCGATGCAAGCTTCAGTGGGTGCTATTCAGGTGAAACTATGTTTTCTAGTTATCCCCCGGTATAACCCATACCTTCAGCAAAGACTTCATCTACTTCCCACTTAGTAGCATCGATCCTGGGTCCCGCATTGGTAAGTAAGTAAAGTACACTTTGGAATAACCACCATTTCAGGTTAAATTAATTTATTTTATTATTATATTTTTTCTTTTAAAAGCTGCAAATACTTTCTTTACAGAAAGGAAAAAGATCTTGCTTCTGGGTCCTTCTGGGTGGTTGAAGGGACCTTCAGGCCCACCTTGACAATCAATCTTCTTTATAAAGTCTGGTCTTCTTTAGATGTATTCGCTGATGAGCTTGGTTGCTGTGTTCTGTCTTTCCCATGTACCGAGCTGTGAGAGCTGGCTCTGCTGGCTGTCTCTGAGCTGACATAGAGCTGACTCTTTAAATTCTAGTCTTCCTGAGATGTATTAGCTGTTTTAGCTCGCCTGCTATGCCTTGTCTTTCCCATGGCCGAGCTGACTGTAATCTGACTCTGAGCTGCTTGTTTCTTCTCTGCTTCTCTCTCTCCCTCCCTCTGAGTTCTGGTTCTGGTTCTGGTAGTTCCTGCCCTGGTCTCTGGGTTTACATATTTTTCTAACAGTTATCTAGTTTTTATGACTATGTCGTAAAGTAACTTATTTCACTTTGATTGTAAAAAGTATCTTTGATCTAAACCTTCGAATCCAACTAAGTATACATTTTGACATAACTGCATCTCATAGATCTGATTACAGTGTTTCCTTTGTGATGATCAAAATGCTTTGGTTTCAAGAGGTGTTATTTTAATTCCTGTCATTTCTGTAGTTTTATTTTCCAATTGTGTCCTCAGCTCGTAATTTTAACTTTGATTTTGGCTTTGAATTATGTTTCTCGTAGACTGATAGTCTCCAGTTTTCTTTAATTTACCTGGTTTAGCAAATTTTCACACCTAGAATTATCACCAAATTCAACTGAACCTCATCCTTTTTTCCAGCTGCTAACTAAGATAGTTACTTTCAATGAAGGTGTGGGCCATTGTTTTTGGCTTCATTCAAAATCCTGTTTGTCTTGTTTGCTAAGCCTGCCTGAGAAAGGCTATCTGCATTTTACAATCCTCTCTTGGCAGCTGCTGTTCACCCTTTGTGGGATCTTTCCCTGTATCCTCTCATGTTTCTCCAAGACCAGATATTGCCAGACTTCCATGTTTCAAATGACACATGTTTCAATATTTTCAATAACACCCCGTCTTGACATTTGAAACAAACTACATCATTTGATCAATTATCCCCCCATCTAATTGTACTGACTAACATTTATCCCCTACCTTTATCGTTTGTATGTCCATGTTTTGTGATTTTAAATTGTGCATCGAAATCAATTTGTAAATGTATCCATATCACAGACCAGTGTCTTTTTTCGTTCTTTCCTCAAGTCCAATTACAGTGAACCATAGCCGTAGCCGCTCAGGAAGGTAACACAATAGCTATATCCGTGTTCCACTACCTCCAAAGTAGTTTACTTCCTTGGGGTAGCAGCACCGTAGAAGCTTCCTCATGTCCCTTAGAAACAGCACACAACTCAGTCCATCAGTAACCAAAAAGGCCATTTGTCCATCACTGGCTGTTTCGTGTCCATTTATCCGTCATCCAAATTGCTTCCCGTTTCTCATTGGAATGGTAAATTATGGCATCATGTACACCCACTGATTCCCTCGCTTCATTAATTTAAAAGGTTCAATTGATCCTGATTCTAACCCTGACTTCCCCACATTAATGTCTAATATTGTTCTGAACCATGTATGTCTGCCAGCCCCTGGTGTACAGGAGAGAATATCATTCTGACAAACTTCCTTCAAATCCCCTTCGTCTGTTATAATTTCCCTTACAACATTTGCAATACAATATGCCGACAGTATTCGCAAAACCACATCGAACTGTAACGTTTTCCAAATAAATTCTCCCTATTGTTAAATACACAGTAAAAAAAAAATTAAGTCTTATCTTAACACATTACCCATCATCTAACCACACAAATAGACCGTGTGTTACAACTTTACATAATTGCAACTGTTATCACAATTTCAATACGAAAAATAAAGTACAATATCGACACATCCCTTCGTGGCTTTGGAACTAATAGTCACTGCATACTAAATATGGCGTGTTAACAGCATCAATATTATATGTGATGTTCTATGCAGTTAAATCAAGAAAGCACACTAATCTACCACTATTCCCCCTCTATTAAAACATTCAGACAGTTTCGAAATGCTGATCAAGTTCTCTAACGGCACACATACCCCCATTATCATACATACATAACAGTGCTAACAATTGACATGACATTTCTTCCTTAATAATCTTTACAGCCCGACAATGCAATATTGTTTGCTGCATTGGTAATAATTTTCCCCCCTTGGCATCAAGCTCCAAAAATTCTTAAACTATTGTCGTTTATCATATTGGGGTTCCTCGTCAGTCGCTGCTGTATGCCGAGACCCTTAATAACTCCACCACATAGTACATACCCCATGGAGACTGCAGATCATCCATCAGCTGATGTCCAGTTCGAGATGTCTGACCGGAGGTTTCACTGTTCAGTAATAATTTGAGATTTTGATGTGTTTCCAACCCGTAAAGTGTTCCTACGGGCTCTATCATTTAATTCCCTCAAATATGTAGCCAATTGTATCATTAGATCCCCCCCCCCTCCCAATCCTGTCTAAAACATTCCTTTCTGGAGTGTAGTTCTCTTCCTTCTTGAGAACTGGTTTGTCTGTTATTTACTTTTTCCATCTGAAAAATCAAATGAGCAGGTCAAGGGTGGAGAGGGCCCTATTGTTTAATTTGTACTTTCTATCTTCGTTTGAACACTCCTGAAGTGCCCTCTCCAGGACTTCCGGATTTCTTTTGTTACCATTTATTTTGTCTCTTCTTTTTTTTTTGTACTCGTTTTTTTTCCTTATCATTGATGTACATCACTCAATGAAGGGCTGTTAAGCCTCCTCCTTCTGTCATTGCACCCCTGAGTGAGATTCGAAGAATCTCAAACTCCTCCCCTTTTGCTCACTCTGATCCAATCTGTCGAAACCTTACCCTGATACATTCCTGATATTGCTACTGCGTTTACTTCACTTACTTTATTTTGATTACGGCCGGATTTTTATGAAGGTAAGTTCCAAACATGACATTTTAACTTGATGATCTGTCCAATCAATGCTGCTAACGGGTTTTAATTCACTGTCTTCCCACAAATTGGGTCATGTGTTTTAATTGTGATATAATTTATTTTGCTCCAGACACCATGCTTCGCTAAGTCAACTGTATGTTTACCCAGATTCTGAACAAACTTGTCTTCACATTTTACAGCCTCACTGATTATTTTCCCTGCAGTTTTAGTTGGTAGCTTCACCCAAACTTCCTCTGTGTTATCAATTGTTTTAATATCTTAATTTTACCTGCATCTCTTTTTATCAAATCTTTTCCTGCCATCAGATTCTCTTTTCCTTATCCTGCAAGTAATTCTCTTAATCTAACTTTTGATCCAAAATCTTTATTCTCTAAAGCTCCTTCTTCAATGTATTTATCATTCTAAACATGATTATTTTTGCTGGTGACATTTCAGAGTTGATCGGGCACTAGGACCCTGCGGAGCTATGCAGTGTCAATTTCAACACTCAGTTTCAAAGGCTGCGAACAGCTGACTGCTGCCCAGTACAAACTCTTTATCTGTTTATTCTGAGACCAATTTAACTCTGAACATACTGATTTATCACCTCATAATACTGATCACATTTCTACCTGCCATTTATAACTTTTAATTGATGTGAAACTCGGTTTTGCAAAATACAACATTTTTTTAAAAATACAAACACCAAAGGGAATTCACAATTCCGTATTAGACATACACACACTCATTCATCCGCTCAGATCTTGGACCTCTACTTTGTAGGGTTTCACAAACCCTTATTGAACACGCACGCACGTTTATACACTGAGATCTTGGACCTCTGTCCAGTGGGGTTTTAATTACTTTTAACAAAAATTGAGACCCCTCCATGCTGATAAAGTTTGACTTATGCAGGAGTTTTTTGCCTCTATTAATTTCTCCCACTCTGGTTCATTGCTTCAACTCTCTTGACCGTGTTTCAGAGCAAGAGGATTATTCTAATTGCCATTTTTCGGAATTCTAAGTTCTGTTCCTGGTTGTCCCTTTCAGCTGCAATCTGAAATTAAGGATAGGTGCCCTTTCTGGGCCCTACCCAAGGCTAACTAAGGCACTATCTTCCTGTTTTTAGTTAAGGGTCGATTGGTTATTGGTCTCTAAAGATTCTAGGCGTCCTCTATTTCTTTAGGATTTACCCTCACAATCTGCCTTACTCGAAGGATGATTTATTTTTTGACCTCCTTTTACCAGTAATGGATGCAATATTTTTAGTGCTGTCACCAAGATATCTTGCAGACTTTTTCTCAGGGTCAGCATCTGCTAATTTGCTGATTTCACACCCAACCTGAGTTTTATGTCCCCTCGATCCACAGAATATCCTTACAGAAATCAATCACATGACTTTCCAGACTAAACTCGGCAGGTAAAGTCTGACTCACAATAGACCAGAAACTTCTAATATTCCAGCCTTTGTGCCGGTTAGAAACTTCTAATATTCCAACCGTTTGTTGGGAACTTGAAACTTCTAATATTCGAGCCCCCTCTGCTGATTTAGAAACTTCTACTGTTCTAGCCTCGTTTTACCTAGAAACTTCTAATATTCTAGGTCTCCACGCTGGATGCCATGGAGAAAGCAAAACAGCCGGCTGGGCGCAATTCACACGGTGTTAACACGACGGCTGCCATGTGGAAAATAAAGCAACACATTCAGTGTAATTGACAGAGTTTTAATTAAAACGTTGGGCGCCATGTTTTTGAAAACTCACCACTATTCTTAGAAGTCCCCCGATACCAAAAAGGGGCGACATTCTAAATGGTGATCAGGGATTCTCACTCCGCGACTCCGATGCAGGCTTCAGTGGGTGCTATTCAGGTCAAACTATGTTTTCTAGTTATCCCCCGGTATAACCCATGCCTTCGCCGAAGATTTCATCTACTTACCACTTAGTAGCATCGATCCTGGGTCCCGCATTGCTAAGTAAGTAAAGTACACTTTGGAATAACCACTATTTCAGGTTAAATTAAGTTATTTAATTATTATATTTTTTCTTTTAAAAGCTGCAAATACTTTCTTTACAGAAAGGAAAAAGACCTTGCTTCTGGGTCCTTCTGGGTGGTTGAAGGGACCTTCAGGCCCACCTTGACAATCAATCTTCTTTATAAAGTCTGGTCTTCTTTAGATGTAATCGCTGATGAGCTTGGTTGCTGTGTCCTGTCTTTCCCATGTACCGAGCTGTGAGAGCTGGCTCTGCTGGCTATCTCTGAGCTGACTCTTTAAATTCTAGTCTTCCTGAGATGTATTAGCTGTTTTAGCTCGGCTGCTATGCCTTGTCTTTCCCATGGCCGAGCTGACTGTAATCTGACTCTGAGCTGCTTGTTTCTTCTCTGCTTCTCTCTCTCCCTCCCTCTGAGTTCTGGTTCTGGTTCTGGTAGTTCCTGCCCTGGTCTCTGGGTTTATATATTTTTCTAACAGTTATCTAGCTTTTATGATTTTATTGTAAAGTAACTTATTTCACTTTGATTGTAAAAAGTATCTTTGATCTAAACTGTCTAATCCAACTACGTATTCATTTTGACATAACTCCATCTCAGAGATCTGATTACAGTGTTTCCTGTGTGATGATCAAAATGCTTTGGTTTCAAGAGGTGTTACTTTTAATTCCTGTCATTTCTGTAGTTTTATTTTCCAATTGTGTCCTCAGCTCATAATTTTGACTTTGATTTTGGCTTTGAATTATGTTTCTCGTAGACTGATAGTCTCCAGTTTTCTTTAATTTACCAGGTTTAGCAAATTTTCACATCTAGAATTATCACCAAATTCAACTGAACCTCATCCTTTTTTCCAGCTGCTAACTAAGACAGTTACTTTCAATGAAGGTGTGAGCCATTGTTTTTGGCTTCATTCAAAATCCTGTTTGTCTTGTTTGCTGAGCCTGCTTGAGCAAGGCTATCTGCATTTTACAATCCTCTCCTGGCAGCTGCTGTTCACCCTTTGTGGGATCTTTCCCTGTATCCTCTCTTGTTTCTCCCAGACCAGATATTGCCAGACTTCCATGTTTCAAATGACACATCTTTCCATATTTTCAATAACAACTCTCCCACCGGGATGGTGCCGAGAAGAGTGGACACCTTTTGGAAGGAAGTCGCCTGCTGCGGTCCGGCCACGGGAGCGGATACATTTACAAAGTGAATCACCGCTGCCCCGAAACGGACCTTTAGGTGCAGCAGACGGCCTGGCACCGGCTCCTTGACCGCCCAAGATCTCCGGCTGAAAATGTGGAGCCAACAAGATAGCCACCCCGCCCGAACGTGGGGCCAGGTGACTCATGGAGACTCCTCCTTGCCCCTCCAGGGTCCACTGAGCTTCGTCACCCGGATAGCCTGGGCTTCCTGCAGGGAGCACACCCCGTACTTTCCGTCCCGGAGGATAGACAGGAACTGGAGACGGTGGTGCGCGTGGCTGCTGCCGTTGATGTTGAGGCTGGCCATGGTTACCTCCATGTCAGCAGCAATAGTTATCCATCACCTTTAGTGCTCAGAGTGGGGGTACCGCCCCCTCCACTCCCTCCGGAGTCCCACAAGGAACGGAGCAGCTTGGCGCTGCTCCTCCTGGTGTTGATCGAACTCCCGGGCCTCTCTGACATAGGCCCGGGCGGAGCCAAGGAGCAGCCCCAGGTTTCCCCAGCTGCCCAGGGCCAGCCGCACACAGTCCAGGTGACCATGGTGCGTTCCCAGAAATGTCCGGAGTTCCCCAGGGGGGACAAGGGGAGACTCGGTGCCGGGTGTGAGGGTGCCCTCTGCCTCGCTGCAGAGCGCGTCTAAATCCTCCTCCTCACCCGCCACCGAGCAGCCTTCCTCCTCCGAACGGTCACCTTCCGAGCTCGAGTCCCCCGCCACATGGAGTATGGCGGGCAGCACGGGCCCACCGGCTAACCCTTGGCCCGAGTCGACACCACCCCCCAGGGTCGTCCTCAGGCAGGTCCCTCGCAGGCTCCTCCCGCAGCTCAGGGCCCATGGACGGCGCCTCCACCCACGCCGGCGACTCCGGGACCTCGGGGAGGCCCCCCGGAAACATGTCCGGGTTGAAAACAGGGCTCTCCGGCGTCGCCCGCCCGGGTGTAGAGGGCGGGGAGCCTACCCGTCCTCCCCCGTCCACGGCCCACAGCGGCACGATGAGCGGTCGCTGCTGCTGCCGGCCCCCGGCGATGGTGAAGAGGAGGCGTCCGGGGAGGAAACTTGCACCGGGCGGGACGGGCCCTCAGGGGCTTCGACTCCGCTCGACCCCGGGTCCTCCTGCTCGGGGGGCGACAGCAGCTCGAGAGGCTCGGGGGCCTCGGAGGCCCCCCCCGGCCTTGCTTCTCTTCATTGTGTGCCCCGGGCCAGGCGTCGGGGGGATGGGCACCAACACGGGAGGGATGGGGCAGGAGGAGCTCGGTGGGGAGGGAGGGCGGGACGTTTGATAGAACAACACGTTCTGCGGTGGCCTCCAGCGTCTCCACCGCCACGTGTGTCCCGCCCACCGTGAACCCCCTTTCCAGGGCCCGGTGGGCCGCCTGCTCGGCCCGCAGGAAGAACCCGGCCTTGCCGTACATCCGCGAGGCGGCTTCGATGGCCGAGGGGCCGACAGCCCCGCCCATCGCACGGGTGCACGCCTCAATGGTCATGGTAGGGTGGGCATAGCACTTCACCCCCCGCTGCCGCGTGAGCAGGCGGGAGGGCGAGGGCACCGCGGGGGCAGCGGAGCGACGGGAGGCTGCCGCCCCCACATAATGTCTTGTCCGCCCTGCCCCCGGCAGTGGAGGATGCCCCCGAGGTGCTGGCCAGAGGGTGGGAGGGCAGGAGGCCGGGCCTGCAGCCCTGGATGGTCCCAGTCCCACCTCAGGCAGAGGGGTGGGAGGACAGGAGGCCGGGCCTGCAGCCCTGGATGGTCCCGCTCCCACCTCAGGCAGAGGGGTGGGAGGACAGGAGGCTGGGCCTGCAGCTTGGATGCTCCCACTCCCACCTCAGGCAGAGGGGTGGGAGGACAGGAGGCCGGGCCTGCAGCCCTGGATGGTCCCAGTCCCACCTCAGGCAGAGGGGTGGGAGGACAGGAGGACGGGCCTGCAGCCCTGGATGCTCCCAGTCCCACCTCAGGCAGAGGGGTGGGAGGACAGGAGGCCGGGCCTGCAGCCCTGGATGGTCCCACTCCCACCTCAGGCAGAGGGGTGGGAGGACAGGAGGCCGGGCCTGCTGCCCTGGATGGTCCCACTCCCACCTCAGGCAGAGGGGTGGGAGGACAGGACGGGCCTGCAGCCCTGGATGGTCCCAGTCCCACCTCAGGCAGAGGGGTGGGAGGACAGGAGGCTGGGCCTGCAGCCCTGGATGCTCCCAGTCCCACCTCAGGCAGAGGGGTGGGAGGACAGGAGGCTGGGTCTGCAGCCCTGGATGGTCCCAGTCCCACCTCAGGCAGAGGGATGGGAGGACCGGAGGCCGGGCCTGCAGCCCTGGATGGTCCCGCTCCCACCTCAGGCAGAGGGGTGGGAGGACAGGAGGCCGGGCCTGCAGCCCTGGATGGTCCCACTCCCACCTCAGGCAGAGGGGTGATCAAACCGTGATCTTTATCAATGATGAGAAGGCAGAAACAGTGGAAGTTTAAACTGGACAGATATTTCACAGCTGGATTCACACAATACAGACAGCAATGTCTCGTAGATTGTGGAAGTGCCACAAATGTTGTCAAATGCAGGACGCGGGGTCCCTCAATGTTTCAATCTTGCTGAGAGACTGTCAGCCCACAGGGACAACATTTCTGTTTAATGGGACTGATGCACAAGTTAAAATAGTTCCGTTTCAAAGTTTAAAATAACCAGTCATTGCTCTGTGCAGCTTTCGGAATCTGTCAGTGGAATTTACTTCACACAGGCAAGTTTAACAAGTGAATGGGGAACTGATTAGAAGTTTTGATGGAGATATTCATGCATTATGGAAATGTGTGAGATCTATTTCGGGTTGGGAAATGGATTGAGGATCAAAGGAAGCAGTTGTTTTTTAACTACATTAGACTGAGAGCCTTGAAGATTCACAACTTCCATGTGCTGTGAGAAAGGATTGATTAACCAAGGCCTATTATTCAAATACTTCAGACAAGTGAATAAGCTACAGGAACATTGAATATACAGACAGAGACAAGCAGACACCTATAATCGGAGCTTAAACTTCACGTTTAAATGTGAAGGGCTGAAATAAACAAGAGTCCACCCTGGGATTCGGTGCAATTTAAGTTCTGCTTTTCCAAAAAATAAAAGTAACTATCTGCAATGAAAAATTCCTTGGACAGGACAGAGGGATTTTGACTCTGTATTTAACCCCAGACAGTATTTGGGTTGTGAGTGTTTGATGGGCAGTGTAGATGAAGCTTTACTCTGAAACACTGGAATTCAGTCTCAGGGCTGATTTAATCAAAATGCTTCAGAATACTAATTGACATTGTACATAGAATCATAGAATCATAGAATCATAGAAGTTTACAGCATGGAAACAGGCCCTTCGGCCCAACCAGTCCATGCCGCCCAGTTTTTACCATTAAGCTAGTCCCAGTTGCCCGCACTTGGCCCATAACCCTCTATACCCATCTTACCCATGTAACTATCTAAATGTTTTTTAAAAGACACAATTGTACCCGCCTCTACTACTACCTCTGGCAGCCCATTCCAGACACTCACTACCCTCTGAGTGAAGAAATTGCCCCTCTGGGCCCTTCTGAATCTCTCCCCTCTCACCTTAAACCTATGCCCTCTAGTTTTAGACTCCCCTACCTTTGGGAAAAGATGTTGACTATCTACCTTATCTATGCCCCTCATTATTTTATAGACCTCTATAAGATCACCCCTAAGCCTCCTACGCTCCAAGGAAAAAAGTCCCAGTCTATCCAGCCTCTCAAAAAGAACAAAGAACAAAGAAATGTACAGCACAGGAACAGGCCCTTCGGCCCTCCAAGCCCGTGCCGACCATGCTGCCCGACTAAACTACAATCTTCTACACTTCCTGGGTCCGTATCCTTCTATTCCCATCCTATTCATATATTTGTCAAGATGCCCCTTAAATGTCCCTATCGTCCCTGCTTCCACTACCTCCTCCGGTAGCGAGTTCCAGGCACCCACTACCCTCTGCGTAAAAAACTTGCCTCGTACACCTACTCCTTATAACTCAAACCATCAAGTCCCGGCAACATCCTAGTAAATCCTTTCTGCACTCTTTCCAGTTTAATAATATCCTTCCTATAATAGGGTGACCAGAACTGCACACAGTATTCCAAGTGTGGCCGTACCAGTGTCTTGTACAACTTCAACAAGACGTCCCAACTCCTGTATTCAATGTTCTGACCAATGAAACCAAGCATGCCGAATGCCTTCTTCACCACCCTGTCCACCTGCGACTCCACCTTCAAGGAGCTATGAACCTGTACTCCTAGATCTCTTTGTTCTATAACTCTCCCCAACGCCATACCATTAACTGAGTAGGTCCTGGCCTGATTCGATCTGCCAAAATGCATCACCTCACATTTATCTAAATTAAACTCCATCTGCCATTCGTCGGCCCACTGGCCTAATTGATCAAGATCCCGTTGCAATCCTAGATAACCTTCTTCACTATCCACTGTGCCACCAATCTTGGTGTCATCTGCAAACTTACTAACCATGCCTCCTAAATTCTCATCCAAATCATTAATATAAATCACAAATAACAGTGGATCCAGCACCGATCCCTGAAGCACACCACTGGTCACAGGCCTCCAGTTTGAAAAACAACCCTCTACAACCACCCTCTGCCTTCTGTCGTCCAGACAATTTTGAATCCAATTGGCAACCTCACCCTGGATCCCGTGAGCTTTAACCTTCTGCAACAACCTACCATGCGGTACCTTGTCAAAGGCTTTGCTAAAATCCATGTAGACAACGTCTACTGCACTGCCCTCATCTACCTTCTTGGTCACCCCCTCACAAAACTCAATCAAATTTGTGAGACATGATTTTCCACGCACAAAGCTATGCTGACTGCCCCGAATCAGTCCTTGCCTCTCTAAATGCTGGTAGATCCTGTCTCTCAGAATACCTTCTCGCAACTTACCTACTACAGACGTTAGGCTCACCGGTCTGTAGTTCCCAGGCTTTTCCCTGCTGCCCTTCTTAAACAAGGGCACAACATTCGCCACTCTCCAATCTTCAGGCACCTCACCTGTGGCTGCCGATGATTCAAATATCTCTGTTAGGGGACCCGCAATTTCCTCCCTAGCCTCCCACAACACCCTGGGATACATTTCATCAGGTCCCGGGGGTTTATCTACCTTGATGCGCTTTAAGACTTCCAGCACCTCCTCCTCTGTAATATGCACACTTCTCAAGACATTACTATTTATTTCCCCTAGTTTCCTAACATCCATGCCTTTCTCCACCGTGAATACCGATGAGAAATATTCATTCAGGATCTCACCCAACTCTTGTGGCTCTGCACATAGATGCCCTTGTTGATCCTTAAGAGGCCCTACTCTGTCCCTAGTTACTCTTTTCCCCTTTATGTATTTGTAGAATCTCTTTGGATTCTCCCTAGCATTATTTGCCAAAGCAATTTCATGTCCCCTTTTTGCCCTCCTGATTTCCCTCTTAACTCTATTTCGACAATCTCTATACTCTTCAAGGGATCCACTTGATCCCGGTTGCTTATGTACGTCATATGCCTCCTTCTTCTTTTGACCAGAGTCTCAATATCTCGAGTCATCCAGGGTTCCCTACTTCTACCAGCCTTACCCTTCACTCTAAAGGGAATGTGCTTACCCTGCACCCTGGTTAACACATTTTTAAAAGCCTCCCATTTACCAGCCGTCCCTTTGCCTGCCAACAGTCTCCCCCAATCTACCTCTGCAAGCTCCTGTCTGATACCATCAAAATTGGCCTTGCCCCAATTAAGAATTTTAACTCTTGGGCCAGACCTATCATTCTCCATAGCTATCTTAAAACTAACGGAGTTATGGTCACTTGTCCCAAAGTGATCCCTCACTAACACTTCTGTCACTTGCCCTTCCTTATTTCCCAAGACGAGGTCACGTTTTGCCCCCTCTCTAGTCGGTCCATCCACATACTGAATGAGAAATTCCTCCTGAATACACTCAACAAATTTCCCTCCATCCAAGCCCCTAATGCTATGGCTGTCCCAGTCAATGTTGGGAAAGTTAAAGTCCCCTACTACTACCACCCTATTACTCTTGCAGCTATCTGTAATCTCCTTACATATTTGCTCCTCAATTTCCCGCTGACTATTTGGGGGCCTGTAGTACAGTCCTACCAAGGTGATCTCTCCCTTCTTATTTTTCAGTTCCACCCATATAGACTCAGTGGGCGAACCCTCGGATATATCCCCTCTAAGTACTGCCGTGATGTTCTCCCTAATCAAAAACGCCACTCCCCCTCCTCTCTTACCTCCTGTTCTATCCTTTCTATAGCATCTGTACCCCGGAACATTGAGCTGCCAGTCCTGCCCCTCCCTTAGCCATGTTTCAGTCATAGCTATAATATCCCAGTCCCATGTGCCCGTCCATGCCCTGAGTTCATCCGCTTTGCCCATCAGGCCCCTTGCATTGAAATAAATGCAGTTTAATGTAGACCATCCTTGCTCTCTGCCCTGCTTTCTCAGGTCACGCTTTACACACTCTCCCTTCCTACCTTTTGTTTCCGTCCCCACTGACTTCCTACATCGGTTCCCATCCCCCTGCCACATTAGTTTAAACCCTCCCCAACTGCACTAGCAAACACCCCCCCGAGAACATTGGTTCCGGTCCCACCCAGATGCAGACCGTCCGATTTGTACAGGTGCCACCTTCCCCCAGAACCGGTCCCAATGTCCCAGGAATTTGAAACCCTCCCTCTTGCACCATCTCTCAAGCCACGTATTCATCCTAGCTATCCTGTCATTCCTACTCTGACTATCACGTGGCACTGGTAGCAATCCTGAGATTACTACCTTTGAGGTCCTACTTTTTAGTTTAACTCCTAACTCCATAAATTCAGCTTGTAGGACCTCATCCCGTTTTTTACCTATATCGTTGGTGCCTATATGCACCACCCTCCCCCCCCCCCCCCCCCCCCCAGAATGTCCTGCAGCCGCTCCGAGACAACCATGACCCTTGCACCAGGGAGGCAACATACAATCCTGGATTCTCGTTTGCGTCCACAGAAACGCCTGTCTATTCCCCTTACAATTGAATCCCCTATCACTATAGCTCTGCCACTCTTTTCCCCGCCCTTCTGTGCAGCAGAGCCAGCCACGGTGCCATGAACCTGGCTGCTGCTGCCTTCCCCTGGTGAACCAGCTCCCCCAACAGTTTCCAAACCGGTAAATCTGTTTTGGAGGGAGATGGCCGCAGGGGATCCCTGCACTGCCTTCCTACTCTTCCTCTGTCTGTTGGTCACCCTTTCCCTATCTGCCTCAGTAATTTTAATCTGCGGTGTGACCAACTCACTGAATGTGCTATCCACAACTTCCTCAGCATCGCGGATGCTCCAAAGTGAGTCCATCCGCAGCTCCAGAGCCGTCAAGCGGTCTAACAGGAGCTGCAGTTGGACACACTTCTTGCAGATGAAGGAGTCAGGGACACCAGAAGGGTCCCTGACTTGCCACATCTCACAAGAGGAGCATGACACAGGTCTGAGCTCTCCTGCCATGACTTAAACCTGAAGTTAAATTTGAACTACACTACACAGCTAAGAGAAAGTCAAAGAGAGAGAAATCACTTACCAGTCACAAGCCAATCACTTACCTGCTGGCTGTGATGTAATTGCTCCCGAGACTCCCTCACAGGTCTGCTTCTCTGTACCTCCTTAAGATGAGCACCAAATTCCCTTAACTAGTTAATTAATTAAATTAATTAATTGGATTTGTTCTTTTTTTTGGGGGGGAGGGGGGGGTGGGGGGGGGGGGGGGGGAAACTTAACCCCCAACACCGAACTCCAAAAAAAACACAGCCCTCACTCCCCTCTTACCCGAACTCAGCCTTACCCAAACTCAGATACACTCTGTTTGCCTCCAGCACTGTTTCTAAAGGCACTTCAGCCACACCCTTTGTATCCTTCCTGATTTACAGTCAGCCAATAGGCCTGCTCCCAAAACTGATCTCCCGAAACTAACAGCTGACCTGCAAGGTAAGGAAGTTGTTAAGCAGTACTTACCTCACCCAGGCCGCGACCTTTTAAACTGTCCCCTCTGCCTCGCAGCTCCCGCGCTTTGTCAAACTCCCGCGCTGTTTCCAAGGTCCCGGCTCTCTCTCTCCCGAACTAACAGCTGACCTGCAAGGTAAGGAAGTTGTTAAGCAGGACTTACCTCACCCACGCCGGCACGATCCTTTAAAACAGAGATGTGGAGGAATTTATTCAGCCAGACCGTACTGAATCTGTGGAACTCTCTGTCACAGAAGGCTGTGGAGGCCAAATCACTGAGTGTCTTTAAGACAGAGACAGATAGGTTCTTGGTTAATAAGGAGATCAGGGGTTATGGGGAGAAGGTGAGAAGGTAAGAGAATGAGGGTGAGAAACATATCAGCCATGATTGACTGGTGGAGCAGGCTCGCTGGGCCGAGTGACCAAGTTCAGCTCCTGTGTCTTATGGTCTTACGGCCGTAAATGTCCAACTCGGTTTGAAATATGGCTTTGGGTGTCTGCCTCCATTATTCTGACAGAAAATGAGGTAATGAAAGGACCTGAGGAACAAGCGGGAAATGACATTGAGGCAGAAGCTGAGCAGTGATTAAATTGAATGGTGGAGGAGGTGTGAGGGACCGTGTAGTCTCCCCATGTTGTCATTTGTTATCAGTTCCGGCTCTGCATTACTCGCTGATGAATGTAGCTGCACGATCATATACTTCAGTTCCATCTTTCCCACAGATATTTATATTGTTCATGGAAACAGTCCATTTACATCCAGATTATCCAAAACTAATATCATCTTAAATGTGTGGAACGAATCTCACATCATCGTCTTTTATTCCCAATAACCCAGCCCCAGCCAATCCAATCATCCCGAAGGGAAAACTGCTTCTAAACGATTCACACAGCGAGTGGTTCTGATCTGGTCTGCACGGCCTGGGACACTGGTGCCGGCAGATACAACAGTGGTTTCACAGGGAATGGTAGGAGCGACAGAAATCAAATATACGTCTCCAGGGAAAGGGCGGTGCAGTGGGATTGAATCATCTGCTCATCTACAGAGCCGCTGAGGTCAAACCGAATGAAATGAAACGGAATGAAATGAAATGAAAATCGCTTATTGTCATAAGTAGGCTTCAAATGAAGTTACTGTGAAAAGCCCCTAGTCGCCACATTCCGGCGCCTGTTCGGGGAGGCTGGTACGGGAATTGAACCATGCTGCTGGCCTGCCTTGGTCTGCTTTAAATGCCAGCGATTTATCCCAGTGTGCTAAACCAGCCCCAGGAATGAATGTCCTCCTTCGGGACTTCACGCACTTTTAAGGCTTTGGATGTGGTCTGGCTGTGAGATGAAGGGACCAACACCTGCAGGTTCCCTCCAAGTTCCCCAGCACCGCGAGTATTCTCACTGTAATCCTTTCTATTCACCGTGTCCGTGTGTGAACCCAGCGTCCGCTATAGCTCACTGCTTACTTCACAGCATCAACTTCATTGTAAGTTCCAATCTGTCTGACCCTGGGCGCTGCCTGTGCTTTAATATTGAAAACATCTGTGTTGCTCCCAATAAAAGCAGACGCACATTTAATCATTAGAGGGAGGTCTATCTTTTTTCAGGTTGCTTTACAATTATTTTTAAAAGCGGCTGTGCCACGTGTTTGCTTTCTGGCCTCTGACTGGGGAAAGACAAGTTCTATTCCAGCTCTGCACAATAACTGACCTATCACACTCTGTCAGTTATTCACAACTTAAATGGTGCAATACTGCATGGAGGACATTTACTTCATCCAGGATCTGATTTTATAATTTAGGAACACGTTTGTTTACTCAGCAAATGTATTAATCGGTATTGTGTTTCCCACATGATAGCCAGTTTCCCATATCTCCAAGAACACTCCCTCACACTCTATCTCTCCCTTGCACTCTCTCCCTCCCTCACCCTCACTCTCTCACACTATCCCTCTCTCACACTCTCTCCCTCGCTCACACTCTCTCCCTCTCAACAATCCCTCCCACTCTCACACTCTCTCCCTCTCCCACACTGTCACCCACTCTCACACTCTCTCCCTCTCCCACACTGTCTCCCTCTCTCACACTGTCTCCCTCTCTCACACTCTCTCCCTCTCTCACACTGTCTCCCTCTCTCAAACTCTCTCCCTCTCTCACATTGTCACCCACTCTCACACTCTTTCCCTCGCTCACACTCTCTCCCTCTCAACAATCCCTCCCCCTCTCACACTCTATCCCTCTCCCACACTTTCTCCCTCTCTCACTCTCTCTCTCTCTCTCTCACACACTCCCTTCATCTCTCACAGTGTCTCACGCTCTCCCTCTCTCACACGCTCTCCCTCTCCCACACTGCCACCCACTCTCACACTGTCTCCCTCTCTCAGACTCTCTCCCTCTCCCACACTGTCACGCACTCTCACACTCTCTCCCTCTCCCACACTGTCACCCACTCTCACACTCTCTCCCTCTCCCACACTCTCTCCCACTCTCACACTGTCTCCCTCTCTCACACTCTCTCCCTCTACCACACTGTCACCCACTCTCACACTCTCTCCCTCTCCCACACTGTCACCCACTCTCACACTCTCTCCCTCTCCCACACTGTCACGCACTCTCACACTGTCTCCCTCTCTCACACTCTCTCCCTCTCCCACACTGTCACCCACTCTCACACTCTCTCCCTCTCCCACACTGTCACCCACTCTCACACTGTCTCCCACTCTCTCACTGTCTCCCTCTCCCACACTGTCACCCAGTCTCACACTCTCCCTCTCCCACACTGCCTCCCACTCTCACACTCTCTCCCTCTCCCACACTGCCTCCCACTCTCACACTCTCTCCCTCTCCCACACTGCCTCCCACTCTCTCCCTCTCCCACACTGCCTCCCACTCTCACACTCTCTCCCTCTCCCACACTGCCTCCCACTCTCACACTGCTCTCCCTCTCTCACACTGTCACCCACTCTCCCTCTCACTCCCTCTCTCACACTGTCACCCACTCTCACACTCTCTCCCTCTCCCACACTGTCACCCACTCTCCCTCTCACTCCCTCTCTCACACTGTCACCCACTCTCACACTCTCTCCCTCTCTCACACTCTCTCCCTCTCCCACACTGTCACCCACTCTCACACACTCTCCCTCTCCCACACTGCCTCCCACTCTCTCCCTCTCCCACACTCTCTCCCTCTCCCACACTGCCTCCCACTCTCACACTCCCTCTCCCACACTGCCTCCCACTCTCACACTCTCTCCCTCTCCCACACTGTCTCCCTCTCTCACACTGTCTCCCTCTCTCACACTCTCTCCCTCTCCCACACTGCCTCCCACTCTCACACTCCCTCTCCCACACTGCCTCCCACTCTCACACTCTCTCCCTCTCTCACATTGTCACCCACTCTCACACTCTTTCCCTCGCTCACACTCTCTCCCTCTCAACAATCCCTCCCTCTCTCACACTCTATCCCTCTCCCACACTTTCTCCCTCTCTCACTCTCTCTCTCTCTCTCACACACTCCCTTCATCTCTCACAGTGTCTCACTCTCTCCCTCTCTCACACGCTCTCCCTCTCCCACACTGCCACCCACTCTCACACTGTCTCCCTCTCTCACACTCTCTCCCTCTCCCACACTGTCACGCACTCTCACACTCTCTCCCTCTCCCAC
The DNA here is from genome assembly GCF_047496885.1 of Scyliorhinus torazame. Taxonomy (NCBI): domain Eukaryota; kingdom Metazoa; phylum Chordata; class Chondrichthyes; order Carcharhiniformes; family Scyliorhinidae; genus Scyliorhinus; species Scyliorhinus torazame. Next base: position 214,418 of record NW_027307865.1, read on the forward strand.
ACTGTCACCCACTCTCACACTCTCTCCCTCTCCCACACTGTCACCCACTCTCACACTGTTTCCCACTCCCACACTCTCTCCCACTCTCACACTGTCTCCCTCTCTCACACTCTCTCCCTCTACCACACTGTCACCCACTCTCACACTCTCTCCCTCTCCCACACTGTCACCCACTCTCACACTCTCTCCCTCTCCCACACTGTCACCCACTCTCACACTGTCTCCCTCTCTCACACTCTCTCCCTCTCCCACACTGTCACCCACTCTCACACTCTCTCCCTCTCCCACACTGTCACCCACTCTCACACTGTCTCCCACTCTCTCACTGTCTCCCTCTCCCACACTGTCACCCCGTCTCACACTCTCCCTCTCCCACACTGCCTCCCACTCTCACACTCTCTCCCTCTCCCACACTGCCTCCCACTCTCACACTCTCTCCCTCTCCCACACTGCCTCCCACTCTCTCCCTCTCCCACACTGCCTCCCACTCTCACACTCTCTCCCTCTCCCACACTGCCTCCCACTCTCACACGCTCTCCCTCTCTCACACTGTCACCCACTCTCACACTCTCTCCCTCTCCCATACTGTCACCCACTCTCCCTCTCACTCCCTCTCTCACACTGTCACCCACTCTCACACTCTCTCCCTCTCTCACACTCTCTCCCTCTCCCACACTGTCACCCACTCTCACACACTCTCCCTCTCCCACACTGCCTCCCACTCTCTCCCTCTCCCACACTCTCTCCCTCTCCCACACTGCCTCCCACTCTCACACTCCCTCTCCCACACTGCCTCCCACTCTCACACTCTCTCCCTCTCCCACACTGCCTCCCACTCTCACACTCTCTCCCTCTCCCACACTGCCTCCCACTCTCACACTCTCTCCCTCTCCCACACTGTCACCCACTCTCCCTCTCTCTCCCTCTCTCACACTGTCACCCACTCTCACACTCTATCCCTCTCTCACACTCTCTCCCTCACCCACACTGTCACCCACTCTCACACTCTCTCCCTCTCCCACACTGTCACCAACTCTCACACTGTCTCCCTCTCTCACAATCTCTCCCTCTCCCAGACTGTCTCCCTCTCTCACACTCTCCCTCGCTCACACTCTCTCCCTCTCAACAATCCCTCACACTCTCACACTCTCTCCCTCTCTCACACTGTCTCTAACTCTGACACTCTCTCCCTCTCCCACACTGCCTCCCACTCTCACACTCTCTCCCTCTCTCACACACTCTCCCTCTCCCACACGCTCTCCCCCTCTCACACTCTCTCCCTCTCTCACACTCTCTCCCTCGCTCACACTCTCTCCCTCTCAACAATCCCTCCCACTCTCACACTCTCTGCCTCTCCCACACTGCCTCCCACACTCTCTCCCTCTCTCACACTCTCTCCCTCTCCCACACTGTCTCCCTCTCACACACTTTCTCCCTCTCTCACACTCTCTCCCTCTCTCACACTTTCTCCCTCTCTGACACTCTCTCCCTCTATCACATTCTGTTCCCCTCTCACACTCCCTCCCTCTCTCACATTGTCTCACTCTCTCACACTCTCTCACTCTCTCACCCTCCCTCTCTCACCCTCCCTCTCTCACACTTTCTCCCTCTCTCATACTCTCTCCCCCTCTCCCCTTTCGCATTCTCTCTTTTGTACTCCCTCCCTCTCTAGCACTCTCACCCTCTCTCACACTCTCCCCCTCACATTCCCTCCCTCTGACACATTCTCTACCTCAGTCACCCTCCCTCTCTCCCACTGTCTCCCACTTTGTCTCCCTGTCAGACTCTCTCCCTCTTTCACACTCTTTCCCTGTCTAACACAATCTACCTGTCTCACTCACTCTCCCTTCCTCACACTCTCTCCCTCTCTCACCCTCCATCTCTCACAATCCCTCCATCTCTCACACTCCCTCTCTCAAATTCCTGCCTCTCACATACTTTCTTCTTCATAGATACTCACTCCCACTCTCCCACTCTCTCTAGAAGATTTCCCTTGTCTCACACTTACCCCTCTCTCACATTCTGTCCCTCTCTCTCACTCTCCACCCCCCCTCTCTCTCTCTGCATCATGCCTCCCTCCCTCTCTCACATTTCCGTTAGACAATTTCACACTCTGTCCCTCTCTCTCTCCATCCCTATATCTCTCTCCCTCCATGCCTCCCTCCCTCTCACAAAACTCCCTCAATGACACTTTCTCTCACACTCTTTCTATCTCTCACACTTTGTCCCTCTCTCACACTTTCTCTCACTCTCTATCCCTCTCTCACAATTTCTCTAACACTCTTTCCCTCTCTCACACTTTCTCTCACTCTCTATCCCTCTCTCACACTTTCTCTCACACACTTTCCCTCTCTCACACTTTCTCTCACTCTCTTTCCCTCTCTCACAGTTTTTCTCACTCTCTTTCCCTCTCTCACAATTTCTCTCACTCTCTTTCTCTCTCTCACAATTTCTCTCACAATCCTTCCCTCTCTCACACTTTCCCTCTCTCACACTTTTTCTCACTCTCATTCCCTCTCTCACAATTTCTCTCACTCTCTTTCCCTCTCTCACAATTTCTCTCACACTCTTTCTCTCTCTCACACGTTCTCTCACATTCTTTCCCTCTCTCACACTTTCCCTCTCTCACACTTTTTCTCATACTCTTTCCCTCTCTCACACTTTCCGTCTCTCACACTTTCTCTCACACTTTCCCTCTCTCACACTTTCTCTGACTCTCTTTCCCTCTCTCACACTTTCTCTCACACTCGTTCCCTCTCTCACACTTTCTCTCACACTCTTTCCCTCTTTCACACTTTCTCTCACTCTCTTTCCCTCTCTCGCACTTTATCTCACACTCTTTCCCTCTCTCACACTTTCTCTCACACTCTTTCCCTCTATCACACTTTCTCTCACTCTGTTTCCCTCTCTCACACCTTCCCTCACAATCTTTCCCTCTCCCGCTCCCTCAGTCACTCAGTCGCTCTCTCCTGTACTTATGTCTAAGATTATGTGAGTATTTAATACACCATCCTTCTCACCCAATCTGCCTCCCTCAGCCACTCAGTCTCTCCACTCTCTGCTTCCCTTTCTCTCAGACAATCCACCTCTTTCTCCCGTTTTATCCTTTATTTCTCCACCCTCTTTCTCTCCCAATATCTCTCCTCACACCCTCTTTCTCTCCCACCCTGTCTTCTATCAGCACATCTCACACACCAGTTCTCTCTTCCTCCACATCTCACCCCGCCTCTCTCCCAGTTGAAGTGTGTGTATCAGATGGAGGCCGGTGTCAGTTAGAGACGGGGTATTAGTTTTCACTGCTGACTATGTATTAATGCTGCTCTCTGAGGTGATGAGTTTGTTGCTGCCGCAGCCTCTGAGTTTTCTGAGGTTCCAATGATTCTAAATATTTTCTTAGTTTGAGGGGCTGAATCAGATTTAGATATGGGATCTCATACTTTGCACTTTAAATAGTTCCAGATTTTGGAGACATTGAAATGTTCTACTTATTCTCAAACAGAAACAACGGAAATAAAATAAAGGAATGGTCACAGTTACAGAGGCAGCTACATCCCAGAGTGCAGTGGAACCACCCAGAGAAACACACTGACAATTGGAACTGAATCACTGAATGGTCACAGTTACAGAGGCAGCTACACCCCAGAGTGCAGTGGAACCACCCAGAGAAACACACTGACAATTGGAACTGAATCACTGAATGGTCCCAGTTACAGAGGCAGCTACACCCCAGGGAGCAGTGGACCCACCCAGAGAAACACACTGACAATTGGAACTGAATCACTGAATGGTCACCGTCACAGAGACAACTACACCCCAGAGTGCAGTGGAACCACCCAGAGAAACACACTGACAATTGGAACTGAATCACTGAATGGTCACAGTTACAGAGACAGCTACACCCCAGGGAGCAGTGGACCCACCCTGAGAAACACACTGAAAATTGGAACTGAATCACTGAATGGTCACAGTTACAGAGACAGCTACACCCCAGAGTGCAGTGGAACCACCCAGAGAAACACACTGACAATTGGAACTGAATCACTGAATGGTCACAGTTACAGAGGCAGCTACACCCCAGAGTGCAGTGGAACCACCCAGAGAAACACACTGAAAATTAGAACTGAATCACTGAATGGTCACAGTTACAGAGGCAGCTACACCCTAGAGTGCAGTGGACCCACCCAGAGAAACACACTGACAATTGGAACTGAATCACTGAATGGTCACAGTTACAGAGGCAGCTACATCCCAGAGTGCAGTGGAACCACCCAGAGAAACACACTGACAATTGGAACTGAATCACTGAATGGTCCCAGTTACAGAGGCAGCTACACCCCAGGGAGCAGTGGACCCACCCAGAGAAACGCACTGACAATTGGAACTGAATCACTGAATGGTCACCGTCACAGAGACAACTACACCCCAGAGTGCAGTGGAACCACCCAGAGAAACACACTGACAATTGGAACTGAATCACTGAATGGTCACAGTTACAGAGACAGCTACACCCCAGGGAGCAGTGGACCCACCCTGAGAAACACACTGAAAATTGGAACTGAATCACTGAATGGTCACAGTTACAGAGACAGCTACACCCCAGAGTGCAGTGGAACCACCCAGAGAAACACACTGACAATTGGAACTGAATCACTGAATGGTCACAGTTACAGAGGCAGCTACACCCCAGAGTGCAGTGGAACCACCCAGAGAAACACACTGAAAATTAGAACTGAATCACTGAATGGTCACAGTTACAGAGGCAGCTACACCCTAGAGTGCAGTGGACCCACCCAGAGAAACACACTGACAATTGGAACTGAATCACTGAATGGTCACAGTTACAGAGGCAGCTACATCCCAGAGTGCAGTGGAACCACCCAGAGAAACACACTGAAAATTAGAACTGAATCACTGAATGGTCACAGTTACAGAGGCAGCTACACCCTAGAGTGCAGTGGACCCACCCAGAGAAACACACTGACAATTGGAACTGAATCACTGAATGGTTACAGTGGAGTGAAGGTTATCTCTGAAACAATCTGAGATGTAGAGATGGGACTGATGGTGTCTGAGTGGACGGCATCCTTTCTGTTAATGTTAGTTGAACAATGTGATCAACACCGTCCGGTGTTTGCAAAGAGGTCACTCACTCAGAAAAATAATATTTTCTTTCACTGAACACAATATCGTAATCTGTTTGTTCACATCTTGAAAAATAAGTTAAACGATGTCACAACCTCAATTTCCCTTGTGTGGTTCCACAGGGTATTAATTAAAAGCTTGGAGAATATATAACCTCAGAGTTTTAGACAGAGAGATTGCCAATCGCAGGAAGGGACACATCACTTCACACTGAAAATGTATCGTCCAATTGATATTGCTGAGAAAGTATTCTACCCAATCCTGGCTATTGTTGGTGTTCCTGGTAAGTGACCATCACCATTGAATTGGTGTAAATCTGTGTGTGAGCGGCTCTCTGATTTTAAACTGCGACTGAAAATATCTGATCCTGATCTCGTGCTCACTGTTATATCGACACCTGGTCAACGATATAATTGTCAAATGTATTCAAGCATGTCAATGGTTTGAATCCCTTTCATCAACTCACAATAAACCTCTGTTTGTAACTCACTAGATCTCTGACCGGGGAAGTTATTATATTGAGTGGAATCTTGTATAATGTTAGATTGGATTTCAGTCAAGGCAATCTCTCTGAAGGGAGGTTTAGGAGGAGAAAGAATTAAATCACACTGACTGCGGGCACTGTCAGTGTAGAATTGTACTGACTGTGGGTCCCACACCAGAGTGGAATATCTGACAGCGGTGAACAAGGATTACTGGAAGTATCTGTCAGTGTAGAATTGTACTGACTGTGGGTCACTATCCAGAGTGGAATATCTGACAGCGGTGAACAAGGATTACTGGAAGTGTCTGTCAGTGTGGAATTGTACTGACTGTGGGTCACTATCAGAGTGGAATATCTGACAGCGGTGAACAAGGATTACTGGAAGTATCTGTCAGTGTAGAATTGTACTGAGTGTGGGTCACTATCAGAGTGGAATATCTGACAGCGGTGAACAAGGATTACTGGAAGTATCTGTCAGTGTGGAATTGTACTGAGTGTGGATCACTAACCAGAGTGGAATATCTGACAGCGGTGAACAAGGATTACTGGAAGTATCTGTCAGTGTAGAATTGTACTGACTGTGGGTCCCACACCAGTGTGGAATATCTGACAGCAGTGAAGAAGGATTACTGGAAATGTCTGTCAGTGTAGAATTGTACTGAGTGTGGGTCTCTCACCAGAGTGGAATATCTGACAGCAGTGAAGAAGGATTACTGGAAATGTCTGTCAGTGTAGAATTGTACTGACTGTGGGTCTCTCACCAGAGTGGGATATCTGATCCAATTATCTATCTATTATTGGGACTATCTGTCCGTGTGGAATTGTATTGTGTGTGGGTCAGTAACTGGACTGAAATTAGTTGGTTCTGTTTTGAAATGATGTATTTTATTGGGGAGTGGTCGCTCCATTCTGTGCAGTTCTCTCTGTGTGTTTTAACTTTGGAATCGGTTGAAAACAGGAAGAGTTTGGCTGTGTTTTGAAGATGTTTGATATTTATTGTATGAAGTGCAATGTCTCTATCTCTGTTTTCTATTGATCTACTCTAACAGGAACAGATATCACCCACAGTCTAAGATTTCACAAAACCCACAGCAGTGCAGCATTCCACTAGGTTTTGTGATATTTTCTCATTCCTATTCATCCTGAAATGAACTCACATGTTTGATCAATTTTTATGGGTGTTTTTAAACTGTCTTTCTGCTTCACACGATTTGTGAATCTATTCACCTGAGTTAGGTAAATTGGCCAATGATAAATTGCCCTTTATGTCCAAATTGCCCTTGGTGTTGGGTGAAGGTGTTGAGTTTGGGTAGGGTGCTCTTTCCAAGAGCCGGTGCAGACTCAAAGGGCCGAATGGCCTCCTTCTGCACTGTAAATTCAATGATAATCTATGATTAATCTAGGACAAAGGTTCGGCACAACATCGTGGGCCGAAGGGCCTGTTCTGTGCTGTATTTTCTATGTTCTATGTAAGCCAGAAACCCCTCCAGTCCATTCACACACTTGTTTTCCAAGGAGTGATTGGGGGACTTATTGTTCTGATCAAAATGCAGCAGCGGACACTGATCTCTCGGGACATTAATGTCCCATCGAAATACCCACTTTGAAAATTCATAATGAATGATGGCGTGTGCCTGTAATTAGTTGTATTCTGCCTCTGTATTCACTATCACTCTCAATTTGATTTTGTCTGTAAATTGTGTAATTATCATTCTGCTTCCCGATCCCATACTGTTGATGGGAATGGTGAAGGAGAGTGATCCCAGTGCTGATCCTTGTGGAACACCACTTCCCACCTTCCACCAATCAGCCTAAATCCCTTTAACTCCTCTCCCTGTTTTCTATGTGTGTCGCCAGCATGTGTCCATCCTGCTGCTGTGTCCCCTAACTCCACTGGCTCTGAGATTACCCATCAGTCTGTTATGTCGGATCTTACTGACGGCCTTTAGAAAATCAAATTGTTTAACATCCATCATACTACTCAGATCTATTATTTCTGGTAGTTATTGAAATAATTGGATGAAATGTGTCAGGAATAATGTTGACTTTGGAATATGTGCCGACTATTTAGTATACTCTGTGTTACTGGATTTCTTTTAACTCAGACTTCTAATTCAATGCTTCCAACTGTTGACATTGTGACTGGAAGATGTGATTATATTCTGTTCTAAATTCAAGAATAACAGAGACCTACTTCTGCTTTTCAATTCTTTGGTAATTATTCTGATGTTGATCAGTGAATAGATAATATTGTCTCTGCTGTTTCTGTCTATTTTATGAATATTTGTTGTGAAATCCATCCGCCTCCAGTAATCTCCCTCTCCCTGGACCCCACCCTCTGGCCTCCTATCAGCTCTTGATCTTTTCATTGAGATCTGTCAGTGCGACATCGACCATCTCAATTTCTCTGTGCCTCTCACCAACTCTATCCTGACTCACTCTAAACTTGCTCCAATCCTCTCTCTGATATCCAACCCTGGCCTGGTGATCTAAGCTGCTCACAAGGGTGGTGTCATTATTGTCTGGTGTCCTGACCTCTTCCTCACAGAGGCTGACCGTCCGCTCTCAGGCCCATCCTGGTACCTCCCCCTGGACCAGCAGCACACCACCAAACATCATGATGTTGTTTCCAGGTCTTTCACTGACCTCGTTGACTCTGGATATCTTCTGTCCACAGTCTCAGAGATCAGAGTCCCACAATCCCACACATCCTGCATCAACCTCCCGCTTCTACCTCCTTCCCAAAATCCACAAACAGGAAAGTCCCAGTGCACCCATTATTTCGGCCTGTTCCAGCCCCACCAAGATCATTTCTTCCCATCTTGATTCCATCCGCTTTCCCTGTTCTGCCCCTTCCCAAAGACAGCGGTGTCACAGTGACACAGTGGTTTGCACTGCTGCCTCACAGCAGCAGGATCCCGAAATCAATTCCTACCTTGGGTGACTGTCTGTGTGGAGACTGCACTTTCTCTCCCTGTCTGTGTGGGTTTCCTCCGGGTCTCCGGTTACCTCCCATAGTCCAGGTCAGGTGGATTGACCATGGTAAATTACTCCGGTGTCCAAAAAGATGTGTCGGTTAAATTAAGGGGTTAATGAGATAGGCGGGGGAGTGAGCTTGGTTGAGGTACTCTTTCAGAGGTTTGGTACAGACTTAATGGGCCGAATGGCCTCCTTTTGCACTGTGCATTCTATATTTCTATTCCTCCCATGGTTATGAAGTGGGAAGGTCCCGCGTTTGTTTTATTTTTTCCATTGATCGTGGAGTATTCAAATAAACCAGGAGTGGGGTCCAACCCCATCAGAAATCCAGTCCAGGGAACGGTCCAATCCGGGGTGTGGTCCAATAATTGAACTGGGATGACAATCTCGGGTATGTTTGTATCCGGTTTGGGAAACCTGGCCGGCCTGAGTGAATCCTGTAAATCAGACTAAATGAGAAATGTAACCTCTCCCAAAGGTCTCTGAATTATAAACATTTTCCTCCCACTGCCATCAAACTGACGGGGCTGCAATTCACACTTTCCCCCCATTCCCCACCTTTAACACTGGAGTTACATTTCCTACTCCCCTCTCTGCAATGTTAATCTCTGTGCCCACTCCTCTCCCCACACCCCCACCCACCCACTGTCCATTATATTGATGCTGCAATTGTGTCCTGGTTCAGACCGGGAGATTCATTACCCAGTAATTTCCCGCGTCTCTCCTTTCTCTCTCTGACAGTTAATATACTGGGAATTGTGATTCTGTGTCGGGGGAAGTGTGGCCTCTCTACCTGCACCACTCGCTACCTGGTGGCCATGGCAACGGCGGATCTGCTGTTTATTATCATTAACCCCATACTGAACAAGATCAGTTATTATTATTTCCCCTGGAGTTTCCTGTTCCTCACCCCTGTGTGTCGTGTTAACGGTGTCCTGCTCACTGCAGCCAGGGACTGTTCTGTCTGGTTCACCCTCACTTTCTCCTTTGATCGATTTGTGGCCATTCGCTGCCAGAAACTGAAAAGTAAATATTGCACCGGGAAAACTGCGGCTGTGGTTCTGTCCACAAGCGGCCTCCTGCTCTGTGTGAAAAACATCTCCTGGTACTTTACATTGGAACCTGGGGGGATAATCGACAATGTCCAGTGGGGCTGCGTCACAAAGAGCAGCGTTCTCACTGACCCGGGATGGGGTGGGTATCACTGGTTTGATCAGGTTGTAACCCCATTGGTGCCGTTCTTCTCAATCCTGTTGACCAACGCTCTGACAGTCAGACACATTTTACTCAGCAGTCGGGTCCGGAAGGCACTGAGGGCCCAGAGTCAGGGAGACAATCGCAGCGACCCAGAGATGGAGAGCAGAAGGAAGTCAATGATTTTACTCTTCAGCATCTCCGGAACTTTCATCCTCCTCTGGACCGTGTCTGTTATTAAATTTTTCTATTTGGATTTGAGTGAATTAGTTTACCTCACCCTTCCTCAATATACTTTACAACAAGTCGGATTTATGCTGCGGGATTTAAATTGCTGCACAAACACATTTATTTATGTGGTGACTCAGTCCAGGTTCAGGGAGCAGATCAAGGTCGGGGTGAAATATCCGGTCACATCAATTATTAAATTAATGAGAAAATAAAACTGACTGAAAGCCTCTCAGCCAATCAGGTGCTCCAGCCGCTGACTGACAGCCTCTCAACCAATCAGGAGGTCCAGCCGCTGACTGACAGCCTCTCAGCCAATCAGGAGCTCCAGCCGCTGACTGACAGCCTATCAGCAAATCAGGAGCTCCAGCCGCTGACTGACAGCCTCTCAGCCAATCAGGAGCTCCAGCCGCTGACTGACAGCCTCTCAGCCAATCAGGAGCTCCAGCCGCTGACTGACAGTCTCTCAGCCAATCAGGAGCTCCAGCCGTTGACTGACAGTCTCTCAGCCAATCAGGAGCCCCAACCGCTGACTGACAGCCTCTCAGCCAATCACGAGCTCCAGCCGCTGACTGACAGCCTCTCAGCCAATCAGGAGCTCCAGCCGCTGACTGACAGTCTCTCAGCCAATCAGGAGCTCCAGCCGCTGACTGACAGCCTCTCTGCCAATCAGGAGCTCCAGCCGCTACGAACAGCCACTCAGCCAATCAGGAGCTCCAGCCGCTGACTGAAACAATCTCAGCCAATCAGAAGCTCTAGCCGCTGACTGACAGTCTCTCAGCCAATCAGGAGCTCCAGCCGCTGACTGACAGTCTCTCAGCCAATCAGGAGCTCCAGCCGCCGACTGGCAGTCTCTCAGCCAATCAGGAGCTCCAACCGCTGACTGACAGTCACTCAGCCAATCAGTATCTCCTGGCGCTGACTGACAGCCTCTCAGCCAATCAGGAGCTGGGTCTGGGGCGTGGGGAACACTGACAGTGCTGGCTGTGTGTGGGGAGCACTGACTGTGCTGGCTGTGTGGTGGGAGCACTGACAGTGCTGGCTGTGTGGGGGGAGCACTGACAGTGCTGGCTGTGTGCGGGGAGCACTGATAGTGCTGGCTGTGTGGGGGGAGCACTGATAGTGCTGGCTGTGTGGGGGGAGCACTGACAGTGCTGGCTGTGTGGGGGAGCACTGACAGTGCTGGCTGTGTGGGGGAGCACTGACAGTGCTGGCTCTGTGGGGGAGCACTGACAGTGCTGGCTGTGTGTGGGGAGCACTGACAGTGCTGGCTGTGTGGGGGAGCACTGACAGTGCTGGCTGTGTGGGGGAGCACTGACAGTGCTGGCTGTGTGGGGGAGCACTGACAGTGCTGGCTCTGTGGGGGAGCACTGACAGTGCTGGCTGTGTGTGGGGAGCACTGACAGTGCTGGCTGTGTGGGGGAGCACTGACAGTGCTGGCTGTGTGGTGGGAGCACTGACAGTGCTGGCTGTGTGGGGGAGCACTGACAGTGCTGGCTGTGTGGGGGGAGCACTGACAGTGCTGGCTGTGTGGGGGGAGCACTGACAGTGCTGGCTGTGTGGGGGGAGCACTGATAGTGCTGGCTGTGTGGGGGAGCACTGACAGTGCTGGCTGTGTGGGGGAGCACTGACAGTGCTGGCTGTGTGGGGGAACACTGATAGTGCTGGCTGTGTGGGGGGAGCACTGACAGTGCTGGCTGTGTGGGGGAGCACTGACAGTGCTGGCTGTGTGGGGGAGCACTGACAGTGCTGGCTCTGTGGGGGAGCACTGACAGTGCTGGCTGTGTGGGGGGAGCACTGACAGTGCTGGCTGTGTGGGGGGAGCACTGACAGTGCTGGCTGTGTGGGGGAGCACTGACAGTGCTGGCTGTGTGGTGGGAGCACTGACAGTGCTGGCTGTGTGGGGGAGCACTGACAGTGCTGGCTGTGTGGGGGGAGCACTGACAGTGCTGGCTGTGTGGGGGGAGCACTGACAGTGCTGGCTGTGTGGGGGAGCACTGACAGTGCTGGCTGTGTGGGGGAACACTGATAGTGCTGGCTGTGTGGGGGAGCACTGACAGTGCTGGCTCTGTGGGGGAGCACTGACAGTGCTGGCTGTGTGGGGGAGCACTGACAGTGCTGGCTGTGTGGGAGGAGCACTGACAGTGCTGGCTGTGTGGGGGAGCACTGACAGTGCTGGCTGTGTGGGGGGAGCACTGACAGTGCTGGCTGTGTGGGGGGGAGCACTGACAGTGCTGGCTGTGTGGTGGGAGCACTGACAGTGCTGGCTGTGTGGGGGGAGCACTGACAGTGCTGGCTGTGTGGGGGAGCACTGACAGTGCTGGCTGTGTGGGAGGAGCACTGACAGTGCTGGCTGTGTGGGGGAGCACTGACAGTGCTGGCTGTGTGGGAGGAGCACTGACAGTGCTGGCTGTGTGGGGGAGCACTGACAGTGCTGGCTGTGTGGGGGGAGCACTGACAGTGCTGGCTGTGTGGGGGGGAGCACTGACAGTGCTGGCTGTGTGGTGGGAGCACTGACAGTGCTGGCTGTGTGTGGGGGCACTGACAGTGCTGGCTGTGTGGGGGGAGCACTGACAGTGCTGGCTGTGTGGTGGGAGCACTGACAGTGCGGGCTGTGTGGGGGGAGCACTGACAGTGCTGGCTGTGTGGGGGAGCACTGACAGTGCTGGCTGTGTGGTGGGAGCACTGACAGTGGTGGCTGCGTGGGGAGCACTGACAGTGCTGGCTGTGTGGTGGGGGCACTGACAGTGCTGGCTGTGTGGTGGGGGCACTGACAGTGCTGGCTGTGTGGTGGGAGCATTGACAGTGCTGGCTGTGTGGGGGAGCACTGACAGTGCTGGCTGTGTGGGGGAGCACTGACAGTGCTGGCTGTGTGGCGGGAGCACTGACAGTGCTGGCTGTGTGGTGGGAGCACTGACAGTGCTGGCTGTGTGGTGGGGGCACTGACAGTGCTGGCTGTGTGGTGGGAGCATTGACAGTGCTGGCTGTGTGGCGGGAGCACTGACAGTGCTGGCTGTGTGGTGGGGGCACTGACAGTGCTGGCTGTGTGGGGGGAGCACTGACAGTGCTGGCTGTGTGGTGGGAGCACTGACAGTGCGGGCTGTGTGGGGGGAGCACTGACAGTGCTGGCTGTGTGGGGGAGCACTGACAGTGCTGGCTGTGTGGTGGGGGCACTGACAGTGCTGGCTGTGTGGTGGGAGCATTGACAGTGCTGGCTGTGTGGCGGGAGCACTGACAGTGCTGGCTGTGTGGGGGAGCACTGACAATGCTGGCTGTGTGGGGGGGGCACTGACAGTGCTGGCTGTGTGGGGGGAGCACTGACAGTTCTGGCTGTGTGGTGGGAGCACTGACAGTGCTGGCTGTGTGGGGGGAGCACTGACAGTGCTGGCTGTGTGGTGGGAGCACTGACAGTGCTGGCTGTGTGGTGGGGGCACTGACAGTGCTGGCTGTGTGGCGGGAGCACTGACAGTGCTGGCTGTGTGGGGAGCACTGACAATGCTGGCTGTGTGGGGGGGGCACTGACAGTGCTGGCTGTGTGGGGGGAGCACTGACAGTTCTGGCTGTGTGGTGGGAGCACTGACAGTGCTGGCTGTGTGGGGGGAGCACTGACAGTGCTGGCTGTGTGGGGGTGCACTGACAGTGCTGGCTGTGTGGTGGGAGCACTGACAGTGCGGGCTGTGTGGGGGAGCACTGACAGTGCTGGCTGTGTGGGGGTGCACTGACAGTGCTGGCTGTGTGGTGGGAGCACTGACAGTGCTGGCTGTGTGGTGGCAGCACTGACAGTGCTGGCTGTGTGGTGGGAGCACTGACAGTGCTGGCTGTGTGGTGGGAGCACTGATAGTGAGGGCTGTGTGGGGGAGCACTGACAGTGCTGGATGTGTGGGGGAGCACTGACAGTGCTGGCTGTGTGGTGGGAGCACTGACAGTGCTGGCTGTGTGGTGGGAGCACTGACAGTGCTGGCTGTGTGGTGGCAGCACTGACAGTGCTGGCTGTGTGGTGGGAGCACTGACAGTGCTGGCTGTGTGGTGGGAGCACTGATAGTGAGGGCTGTGTGGGGGAGCACTGACAGTGCTGGATGTGTGGGGGAGCACTGACAGTGCTGGCTGTGTGGGGGGGGGGGGGGCACTGACAGTGCTGGCTGTGTGGGGGGAGCACTGACAGTTCTGGCTGTGTGGTGGGAGCACTGACAGTGCTGGCTGTGTGGGGGGAGCACTGACAGTGCTGGCTGTGTGGGGGTGCACTGACAGTGCTGGCTGTGTGGTGGGAGCACTGACAGTGCGGGCTGTGTGGGGGAGCACTGACAGTGCTGGCTGTGTGGGGGTGCACTGACAGTGCTGGCTGTGTGGTGGGAGCACTGACAGTGCTGGCTGTGTGGTGGCAGCACTGACAGTGCTGGCTGTGTGGTGGGAGCACTGACAGTGCTGGCTGTGTGGTGGGAGCACTGATAGTGAGGGCTGTGTGGGGGAGCACTGACAGTGCTGGATGTGTGGGGGAGCACTGACAGTGCTGGCTGTGTGGTGGGAGCACTGACAGTGCTGGCTGTGTGGTGGGAGCACTGACAGTGCTGGCTGTGTGGGGGGAGCACTCACAGTGCTGGCTGGGTGGGGGAGCACTGACAGTGCTGGCTGTGGGGGAGCACTGACAGTGCTGGCTGTGTGGTGGGAGCACTGACAGTGCTGGCTGTGTGGGGGAGCACTGACAGTGCTGGCTGTGTGGGGGAGCACTGGCAGGGCTGGCTGTGTGGGGGGAACACTGACAGTGCTGGCTGTGTGGTGGGAGCACTGGCAGTGCTGGCTGTGTGGGGGAGCGCTGACAGTGCTGGCTGTGCGGGGGGAGCACTGCCAGTGCTGGCTGTGTGGGGGAGCACTGACAGTGCTGGCTGTGTGGAGGGAGCACTGACAGTGCTGGCTGTGTGGTGGGAGCACTGACAGTGCTGGATGTGTGGGGTGGGGGCACTGACAGTGCTGGCTGTGTGGTGGGAGCACTGACAGTTCTGGCTGTGTGGGGGAGCACTGGCAGTGCTGGCTGTGTTGTGAGAGCACTGACAGTGAAGGCTTTGTGGTGGGAGCACTGGCAGTGCTGGCTGTGTTGTGGGAGCACTGACAGTGCTGGCTGTGTGGGGGAGCACTGACAGTGCTGGCTGTGTGGGGGAGCACTGACAGAGCTGGCTGTGTGGTGGGAGCATTGACAGTGCTGGCTGTGTTGTGGGAGCACTGGCAGTGCTGGCTGTGTGGGGGGAGCACTGACAGTGCTGGCTGTGTGGGGGAGCGCTGACAGTGCTGGCTGTGTGGTGGGAGCACTGACAGTGCTGGCTGTGTTGTGGGAGCACCGACAGTGCTGGCTGTGTGGGGGGAGCACTGACAGTGCTGGCTGTGTTGTGGGAGCACCGACAGTGCTGGCTGTGTGGGGGGAGCACTGACAGTGCTGGCTGTGTGGTGGAAGCACTGACAGTGCTGGCTGTGTGGGGGAGCACTGACAGTGCTGGCTGTGGGGAAGACTGACAGTGCTGGCTGAGTGGTGGGAGCACTGACAGTGCTGGCTGTGTGGGGGAGCACTGACAGTGCTGGCTGTGTGGTGGGAGCACTGACAGTGCTGGCTGTGTGGGGGGAGCACTGACAGTGCTGGCTGTGTGCTGGGAGCATTGACAGTGCTGGCTGTGTTGTGGGAGCACTGACAGTGCTGGCTGTGTGGGGGGAGCACTGGCAGTGCTGGCTGTGTGGGGGAGCACTGACAGTGCTGGCTGTTTGGTGGGAGCACTGACAGTGCTGGCTGTGTTGTGGGAGCACCGACAGTGCTGGCTGTGTGGGGGGAGGACTGACAGTGCTGGCTGTGTGGTGGGAGCACTGACAGTGCTGGCTGTGGGGAGCTCTGACAGTGCTGGGTGTGTGGTGGGAGCACTGACAGGGCTGGCTGTGTGGGGGGAGCACTGACAGTGCTGGCTGTGTGGTGGGAGCACTGGCAGTGCTGGCTGTGTGGGGGAGCGCTCACAGTGCTGGCTGTGCGGGGGGAGCACTGCCAGTGCTGGCTGTGTGGGGGAGCACTGACAGTGCTGGCTGTGTGGTGGGAGCACTGCCAGTGCTGGCTGTGTGTGGGGATCACTGACAGTGCTGGCTGTGTGGTGGGAGCAGTGACAGTGCTGGCTGTGTGGTGGGAGCACTGACAGTGCTGGCTGTGTAGGGGAGCACTGACAGTGCTGGCTGTGTGGTGGGAGCACTGACAGTGCTGGCTGTGTGGTGGGAGCACTGACCGTGCTGGCTGTGTGGAGGGAGCACTGACAGTGCTGGCTGTGTGTGGGGAGCACTGACAGTGCTGGCTGTGTGGGGGGAGCAATGACAGTGCTGGCTGTGTGTGGGGAGCTCTGAAGTGCTGGCTCTGTGGGGGGAGCACTTACAGTGCCGGCTGTGTGGGGGGAGCACTGACAGTGCTGGCTGTGTGTGGGGAGCACTGAGTGCTGGCTGTGTGGGGGGAGCACTTACAGTGCTGGCTATGTGGGGGGAGCACTGACAGTGCTGGCTGTGTGGGGGGAGCACTGACAGTGCTGGCTGTGTGGTCGGAGCACTGACAGTGCTGGATGTGTGGGGTGGGGGCAGTGACAGTACTGGCTGTGTGGTGGGAGCACTGACAGTTCTGGCTGTGTGGGGGAGCACTGGCAGTGCTGGCTGTGTGGTGAGAGCACTGACAGTGAAGGCTTTGTGGTGGGAGCACTGGCAGTGCTGGCTGTGTGGTGGGAGCATTGACAGTGTTGGCTGTGTTGTGGGAGCACTGACAGTGCTGGCTGTGTGGGGGGAGCACTGACAGTGCTGGCTGTGTGTCTGGGAGCACTGACAGTGCTGGCTGTGTGGTGGGAGCACTGACAGTGCTGGCTGTGTTGTGGGAGCACCGACAGTGCTGGCTGTGTGGGGGGAGCACTGACAGTGCTGGCTGTGTTGTGGGAGCACCGACAGTTCTGGCTGTGTGTGGGGAGCACTGACAGTGCTGGCTGTGTGGTGGAAGCACTGACAGTGCTGGCTGTGTGGGGGAGCACTGACAGTGCTGGCTGTGGGGAGCACTGACAGTGCTGGCTGTGTGGTGGGAGCACTGACAGTGCTGGCTGTGTGTGGGAGCACTGACAGTGCTGGCTGTTTGGTGGGAGCACTGACAGTGCTGGCTGTGTTGTGGGAGCACCGACAGTGCTGGCTGTGTGGGGGGAGCACTGACAGTGCTGGCTGTTTTGTGGGAGCACCGACAGTGCTGGCTGTGTGGGGGGGAGCACTGACAGTGCTGGCTGTGTGGTGGGAGCACTGACAGTGCTGGCTGTGGGGAGCACTGACAGTGCTGGCTGTGTGATGGGAGCACTGACAGTGCTGGCTGTGTGGGGGAGCACTGACAGTGCTGGCTGTGTGGTGGGAGCACTCACAGTGCTGGCTGTGTGGGGGGAGCACTGACCGTGCTGGCTGTGTGGTGGGATCACTGACAGTGCTGGCTGTGGGGAGCAATGACAGTTTTGGCTGTGTGGGGACCACTGACAGAGCTGGCTGTGCGGGGGAGCACTGACAGTGCTGGCTATGTGGGGAGCACTGACAATGCTGGCTGTGTGGGGGGAGCTCTGACAGTGCTGGCTGTGTGGGAAGCACTGACAGTGTTGTCTGTGTGGGGGAGCACTGACAGTGCTGTCTGCGTGGGGGGAGCACTGACAGTGCTGGCTGTGTGGTGGGAGCACTGACAGTGCTGGCTGTGTGAGGGGAGCACTGACATTGCTGTCTGTGTGTGAAGCACTGACAATGCTGGCTGTGTTGTGGGAGCACTGAATGTGCTGGCTGTGTGGTGGGAGCACTGCCAGTGCTGGCTGTGTGGGGGGATCACTGACAGTGCTGGCTGTGTGGTGGGAGCACTGACAGTGCTGGCTGTGTGTGGGAGCACTGACAGTGCTGGCTGTGTTGTGGGAGCAGTGACAGTGCTGGCTGTGTGGTGGGAGCACTGACAGTGCTGGCTGTGTAGGGGAGCACTGACAGTGCTGGCTGTGTGGTGGGAGCACTGACAGTGCTGGCTGTGTGGTGGGAGCACTGACCGTGCTGGCTGTGTGGAGGGAGCACTGACAGTGCTGGCTGTGTGTGGGGAGCACTGACAGTGCTGGCTGTGTGGGGGGAGCAATGACAGTGCTGGCTGTGTGTGGGGAGCTCTGAAGTGCTGGCTCTGTGGGGGGAGCACTTACAGTGCCGGCTGTGTGGGGGGAGCACTGACAGTGCTGGCTGTGTGTGGGGAGCACTGAGTGCTGGCTGTGTGGGGGGAGCACTTACAGTGCTGGCTATGTGGGGGGAGCACTGACAGTGCTGGCTGTGTGGGGGGAGCACTGACAGTGCTGGCTGTGTGGTCGGAGCACTGACAGTGCTGGATGTGTGGGGTGGGGGCAGTGACAGTACTGGCTGTGTGGTGGGAGCACTGACAGTTCTGGCTGTGTGGGGGAGCACTGGCAGTGCTGGCTGTGTGGTGAGAGCACTGACAGTGAAGGCTTTGTGGTGGGAGCACTGGCAGTGCTGGCTGTGTTGTGGGAGCACTGACAGTGCTGGCTGTGTGGGGTGAGCACTGACAGTGCTGGCTGTGTGGGGGAGCACTGACAGTGCTGGCTGTGTGGTGGGAGCATTGACAGTGCTGGCTGTGTTGTGGGAGCACTGACAGTGCTGGCTGTGTGGGGGGAGCACTGACAGTGCTGGCTGTGTGTCTGGGAGCACTGACAGTGCTGGCTGTGTGGTGGGAGCACTGACAGTGCTGGCTGTGTTGTGGGAGCACCGACAGTGCTGGCTGTGTGGGGGGAGCACTGACAGTGCTGGCTGTGTTGTGGGAGCACCGACAGTTCTGGCTGTGTGTGGGGAGCACTGACAGTGCTGGCTGTGTGGTGGAAGCACTGACAGTGCTGGCTGTGTGGGGGAGCACTGACAGTGCTGGCTGTGGGGAGCACTGACAGTGCTGGCTGTGTGGTGGGAGCACTGACAGTGCTGGCTGTGTGTGGGAGCACTGACAGTGCTGGCTGTTTGGTGGGAGCACTGACAGTGCTGGCTGTGTTGTGGGAGCACCGACAGTGCTGGCTGTGTGGGGGGAGCACTGACAGTGCTGGCTGTTTTGTGGGAGCACCGACAGTGCTGGCTGTGTGGGGGGGAGCACTGACAGTGCTGGCTGTGTGGTGGGAGCACTGACAGTGCTGGCTGTGGGGAGCACTGACAGTGCTGGCTGTGTGATGGGAGCACTGACAGTGCTGGCTGTGTGGGGGAGCACTGACAGTGCTGGCTGTGTGGTGGGAGCACTCACAGTGCTGGCTGTGTGGGGGGAGCACTGACAGTGCTGGCTGTGTGGTGGGATCACTGACAGTGCTGGCTGTGGGGAGCACTGACAGTTTTGGCTGTGTGGGGACCACTGACAGAGCTGGCTGTGCGGGGGAGCACTGACAGTGCTGGCTGTGTGGGGGGAGCTCTGACAGTGCTGGCTGTGTGGGGGGAGCTCTGACAGTGCTGGCTGTGTGGGGGAGCACTGACAATGCCGGCTGTGTGGGGGGAGCACTGACAGTGCTGGCTGTGTGGTGGGAGCACTGACAGTGCTGGCTGTGTGAGGGGAGCACTGACATTGCTGTCTGTGTGTGAAGCACTGACAATGCTGGCTGTGTTGTGGGAGCACTGACAGTGCTGGCTTTGTGGTGGGAGCACTGACAGTGCTGGCTGTGTGGGGAAGCACTGACAGTGATGGCTGTGTGGGGTAGCACTGACAGTGCTGTCTATGTGGTGGGAGCACTGACAGTGCTGGCTCTGTGGGGAGCACTGACAGTGCTGGCTGAGTGGGGGTATCACTGACAGTGCTGTCTGTGTGGGGGGAGCACTGACAGTGCTGGTTGTAGGTGTGGGAGCACTGACAGTGCTGGCTGTGTTTGGGGAGCACTGACAGTGCTGGCTGCGTGGGGAGCACTGACAGTGATGGCTGTGTGGGGGGAGCCCTGACAGTGCTGGCTGTGTGGGGGAAGCACTGACAGTGCTGTCTGCGTGGGGGAGCACTGACAGTGTTGGCTGTGTGGTGGGAGCACTGACAGTGCTGGCTCTGTGGGGGAGCACTGACAGTGCTGGCTGTGTGGGGGAGCATTGACAGTGCTGGCTGTGTGGGGAAGCACAGACAGTGCTGGCTGTGTGGGGAGCACTGACAGTGCTGGCTGTGAGGGTGGAGCACTGACAGTGCTGGCTGTATGGTGAGAGCACTGACAGTGCTGTCTGTGTGGGGGATCCCTGACAGTGCTGGCTGTGTGGTGGGAGCACTGACAGTGCTGGCTGTGTGGGGAGCACTGACAATGCTGGCTGTGTGGGGGGAGCTCTGACAGTGCTGGCTGTGTGGGAAGCACTGACAGTTTTGTCTGTGTGGGGGAGCACTGACAGTGCTGTCTGCGTGGGGGGAGCACTGACAGTGCTGGCTGTGTGGTGGGAGCACTGACAGTGCTGGCTGTGTGAGGGGAGCACTGACATTGCTGTCTGTGTGTGAAGCACTGACAATGCTGGCTGTGTTGTGGGAGCACTGACAATGCTGGCTGTGTGGGGGGGAACTCTGACAGTGCTGGCTGTGTGGGGGGCACTGACAGTGATGGCTGTGTGGGGGGAGCCCTGACAGTGCTGTCTGTGTGGGGGAAGCACTGACAGTGCTGGTTGTAGGTGTGGGAGCACTGACAGTGCTGGCTGTGTTTGGGGAGCACTGACAGTGCTGGCTGCGTGGGGAGCACTGACAGTGATGGCTGTGTGGGGGGAGCCCTGACAGTGCTGGCTGTGTGGGGGAAGCACTGACAGTGCTGGCTGTGTGGGGAGCACTGACAGTGCTGGCTGTGTGGGGGAAGCACTGACAGTGCTGGCTGTGAGGGTGGAGCACTGACAGTGCTGGCTGTATGGTGAGAGCACTGACAGTGCTGTCTGTGTGGGGGATCCCTGACAGTGCTGGCTGTGTGGTGGGAGCACTGACAGTGCTGTCTGTGTGGTGGGAGCACTGACAGTGCTGGCTCTGTGGGGAGCACTGACAGTGCTGGCTGAGTGGGGGTATCACTGACAGTGCTGTCTGTGTGGTGGGAGCACTGACAGTGCTGGCTGTGTTTGGGGAGCACTGACAGTGCTGGCTGCGTGGGGAGCACTGACAGTGATGGCTGTGTGGGGGGAGCCCTGACAGTGCTGGCTGTGTGGGGGAAGCACTGACAGTGCTGTCTGCGTGGGGGAGCACTGACAGTGTTGGCTGCGTGGTGGGAGCACTGACAGTGCTGGCTCTGTGGGGGAGCACTGACAGTGCTGGCTGTGTGGGGGAGCATTGACAGTGCTGGCTGTGTGGGGGAGCACAGACAGTGCTGGCTGTGTGGGGAGCACTGACAGTGCTGGCTGTGTGGTGGAGCACTGACGGTGCTGGCTGTGTGGGGGAGCACTGACAGTGCTGGCTGTGTGGTGGGAGCACTGACAGTGCTGGCTGTGTGGGGGGCACTGACAGTGATGGCTGTGTGGGGAAGCACTGACAGTGCTGTCTGTGTGGTGGGAGCACTGACAGTGCTGGCTCTGTGGGGAGCACTGACAGTGCTGGCTGAGTGGGGGTATCACTGACAGTGCTGTCTGTGTGGGGGGAGCACTGACAGTGCTGGTTGTAGGTGTGGGAGCACTGACAGTGCTGGCTGTGTTTGGGGAGCACTGACAGTGCTGGCTGCGTGGGGAGCACTGACAGTGATGGCTGTGTGGGGGGAGCCCTGACAGTGCTGGCTGTGTGGGGGAAGCACTGACAGTGCTGTCTGCGTGGGGGAGCACTGACAGTGTTGGCTGTGTGGTGGGAGCACTGACAGTGCTGGCTCTGTGGGGGAGCACTGACAGTGCTGGCTGTGTGGGGGAGCATTGACAGTGCTGGCTGTGTGGGGGGAGCACTGACAGTGCTGGCTGTGTGGGGGAGCACAGACAGTGCTGGCTGTGTGGGGAGCACTGACAGTGCTGGCTGTGTGGGGGAAGCACTGACAGTGCTGGCTGTGATGGTGGAGCACTGACAGTGCTGGCTGTATGGTGAGAGCACTGACAGTGCTGTCTGTGTGGGGGATCCCTGACAGTGCTGGCTGTGTGGTGGGAGCACTGACAGTGCTGGCTGTGTGGGGAGCACTGACAATGCTGGCTGTGTGGGGGAGCTCTGACAGTTTTGTCTGTGTGGGGGAGCACTGACAGTGCTGTCTGCGTGGGGGGAGCACTGACAGTGCTGGCTGTGTGGTGGGAGCACTGACAGTGCTGGCTGTGTGAGGGGAGCACTGACATTGCTGTCTGTGTGTGAAGCACTGACAATGCTGGCTGTGTTGTGGGAGCACTGACAGTGCTGGCTGTGTGGTGGGAGCACTGACAGTGCTGGATGTGTGGTGGGAGCACTGACAGTGCTGGCTGTGTGGGGAGCACTGACAATGCTGGCTGTGTGGGGGGGAACTCTGACAGTGCTGGCTGTGTGGGAAGCACTGACAGTGTTGGCTGTGTGGGGAGCACTGACAGTGTTGGCTGTGTTGTGGGAGCACTGACAGTGCTGGCTGTGTGGGGGGAGCACTGACAGTGTTGGCTGGGTGGGGAGCACTGACAGTGCTGGCTGTGTGGGGGAGCACTGGCAGTGCTGGCTGTGTGGGGAGCACTGACAATGCTGGCTGTGTGGTGGGAGCACTGACAGTGCTGGCTGTGTGGGGGGAGCACTGACAGTCCTGGCTGTGTGGTATGAGCACTGGCAGTGCTGGCTGTGTGGTGGGAGCACTGACATTTCTGGCTGTGTGGTGGGAGCACTGACAATGCTGGCTGGGTGGTGGGAGCACTGACAGTGCTGTCTGTGTGGGCGTGCACTGACAGTGCTGGCTATGTGGTGTGAGCACTGGCTGTGCTGGCTGTGTGGTGGGAGCACTGACAGTGCTGGCTGTGTGTGGGAGCAGTGACCGTGCTGGCTGTGGTGTTGGAGCACTGACAGTGCTGGCTGTGTGGGGGGAGCACTGACAGTGCTGGCTGTGTGGGGGAGCACTGACAGTGCTGGCTGTGTGGGAGGAGCACAGACAGTGCTGGCTCTGTGGGGAGCACTGACAGTGTGGGCTGTATGGTGTGAGCACTGACAGTGCTGGCTGTGTGGGGGGAGCAATGACAATGCTGTCTGTGTGGGGGAGCACTGCCAGTGCTGGCTGTGTTTGGGGAGCACTGACAGTGCTGGCTGTGTGGGGGAGCACTGACAGTGATGGCTGTGTGGGGGAGCACTGACAGTGCTGGCTGTGACTGGGGAGCACTGACAGTGCTGGCTGTGTTTGGGGAGCACTGACAGTGCTGGCTGTGTGGGGGAGCACTGACAGTGATGGCTGTGTGGTGGAGCACTGACAGTGCTGGCTGTGTGGTGGGAGCACTGACAGTGCTGGCTGTGTGGTGGGAGCACTGGCAATGCTGGCTGTGTGGGGGGAGCACTGACAGTGCTGGCTGTGTGGGGAGGGAGCACTGACAGTGCTGGCTGTGTGGGGAGCATTGACAGTGCTGTCTGTGTGGGGGGAGCACTGATAGTGCTGGCTGTGTGTTGGGAGCACTGACAGTGCTGGCTGTGTGGTGGGAGCACTGACAGTGCTGGCTGTGTGGTGGGAGAACTGACAGTGCTGGTTGTAGGCGTGGGAGCACTGACAATGCTGGCTGTGTGGTGGGAGAACTGACAGTGCTGGCTGTGTGGGGGAGCACTGACAGTGCTGGCTGTGTGGTGGGAGCACTGACAGTGCTGGTTATAGGCGTGGGAGCACTGACAGTGCTGGCTGTGTTTGGGGAGCACTGACAGTGCTGGGTGTGTGGTGGGAGCACTGACAGTGCTGGCTGTGTGGGGAGCACTGACAATGCTGGCTGTGTGGGGGGGAGCTCTGACAGTGCTGGCTGTGTGGGGGATCCCTGACAGTGCTGGCTGTGTGGTGGGAGCACTGACAGTGCTGGCTGTGTGGGGAGCACTGACAATGCTGGCTGTGTGGGGGGGGAGCTCTGACAGTGCTTGCTGTGTGGGAAGCACTGACAGTGTTGGCTGTGTGGGGAGCACTGACAGTGCTGGCTGTGTGGGAGGAG
Source organism: Scyliorhinus torazame (assembly GCF_047496885.1). NCBI lineage: Eukaryota > Metazoa > Chordata > Chondrichthyes > Carcharhiniformes > Scyliorhinidae > Scyliorhinus > Scyliorhinus torazame. Next base: position 238,503 of record NW_027307865.1, read on the forward strand.
CACTGACAGTGCTGGCTGGGTGGGGAGCACTGACAGTGCTGGCTGTGTGGGGGGAGCACTGGCAGTGCTGGCTGTGTGGGGAGCACTGACAATGCTGTCTGTGTGGTGGGAGCACTGACAGTGCTGGCTGTGTGGGGGGAGCACTGACAGTGCTGGCTGTGTGGTGTGAGCACTGGCAGTGCTGGATGTGTGGTGGGAGCACTGACATTTCTGGCTGTGTGGTGGGAGCACTGACAATGCTGGCTGGGTGGTGGGAGCACTGACAGTGCTGTCTGTGTGGGCGTGCACTGACAGTGCTGGCTGTGTGGTGTGAGCACTGGCTGTGCTGGCTGTGTGGTGGGAGCACTGACAGTGCTGGCTGTGTGGGGGAGCAGTGACCGTGCTGGCTGTGGTGTTGGAGCACTGACAGTGCTGGCTGTGTGGGGGGAGCACTGACAGTGCTGGCTGTGTGGGGGGAGCACTGACAGTGCTGGCTGTGTGGGGGAGCACTGACAGTGCTGGCTGTGAGGGAGGAGCACAGACAGTGCTGGCTCTGTGGGGTCACTGACAGTGTGGGCTGTATGGTGTGAGCACTGACAGAGCTGGCTGTGTGGGGGGAGCAATGACAGTGCTGTCTGTGTGGGGGAGCACTGCCAGTGTTGGCTGTGTTTGGGGAGCACTGACAGTGCTGGCTGTGTGGGGGAGCACTGACAGTGATGGCTGTGTGGGGGGAGCACTGACAGTGCTGGCTGTGACTGGGGAAGCACTGACAGTGCTGGCTGTGTGGTGGGAGCACTGACAGTGTTGGCTCTGTGGGGGGAGCACTGACAGTGCTGGCTGTGTGGTGGGAGCACTGACAGTGCTGGCTGTGTGGGGGGAGCACTGACAGTGCTGGCTCTGTGGTGGGAGCACTGACAGTGCTGGCTGTGTGGTGGGAGCACTGGCAGTGCTGGCTGTGTGGGGGGAGCACTGACAGTGCTGGCTGTGTGGGGAGGGAGCACTGACAGTGCTGGCTGTGTGGGGGAGCATTGACAGTGCTGGATGTGTGGGGGAGCACTGACAGTGCTGGCTGCGTGGGGAGCACTGACAGTGCTGGCTGTGTGGGGGGAGCACTGACAGTGCTGGCTGTGAGGGTGGAGCACTGACAGCGCTGGCTGTATGGTGAGAGCACTGACAGTGCTGTCTGTGTGGGGGGATCACTGACAGTGCTGGCTGTGTGGTGGGAGCACTGACAGTGCTGGCTGTGTGGGGAGCACTGACAATGCTGGCTGTGTGGTGGGAGCACTGACAGTGATGGCTGTGTGGTGAGAGCACTGACAGTGCTGTCTGTGTGGTGGGAGAACTGACAGTGCTGGCTGTGTGGTGAGAGAACTGACAGTGCTGGCTGTGTGGGGGGAAGCACTGACAGTGATGGCTGTGTGGGGGAGCACTGACAGTGCTGTCTGTGTGGTGGGAGCACTGACAGTGCTGGCTCTGTGGGGAGCACTGACAGTGCTGGCTGAGTGGGGGTATCACTGACAGTGCTGTCTGTGTGGGGGGAGCACTGACAGTGCTGGCTGTGTGGTGGGAGCACTGACAGTGCTGGTTGTAGGTGTGGGAGCACTGACAGTGCTGGCTGTGTTTGGGGAGCACTGACAGTGCTGGCTGTGTGGTGGGAGCACTGACAGTGCTGGCTGTGTGGGGAGCACTGACAATGCTGGCTGTGTGGGGGGGGAGCTCTGACAGTGCTGGCTGTGTGGGAAGCACTGACAGTGTTGGCTGTGTGGGGAGCACTGACAGTGTTGGCTGTGTTGTGGGAGCACTGACAGTGCTGGCTGTGTGGGGGGAGCACTGACAGTGCTGGCTGGGTGGGGAGCACTGATAGTGCTGGCTGTGTGGGGGGAGCACTGGCAGTGCTGGCTGTGTGGGGAGCACTGACAATGCTGGCTGTGTGGTGGGAGCACTGACAGTGCTGGCTGTGTGGGGGGAGCACTGACAGTGCTGGCTGTGTGGTGGGAGAACTGACAGTGCTGGTTGTAGGCGTGGGAGCACTGACAATGCTGGCTGTGTGGTGGGAGAACTGACAGTGCTGGCTGTGTGGGGGAGCACTGACAGTGCTGGCTGTGTGGTGGGAGCACTGACAGTGCTGGTTGTAGGCGTGGGAGCACTGACAGTGCTGGCTGTGTTTGGGGAGCACTGACAGTGCTGGGTGTGTGGTGGGAGCACTGACAGTGCTGGCTGTGTGGGGAGCACTGACAATGCTGGCTGTGTGGGGGGGAGCTCTGACAGTGCTGGCTGTGTGGGGGATCCCTGACAGTGCTGGCTGTGTGGTGGGAGCACTGACAGTGCTGGCTGTGTGGGGAGCACTGACAATGCTGGCTGTGTGGGGGGGGAGCTCTGACAGTGCTGGCTGTGTGGGAAGCACTGACAGTGTTGGCTGTGTGGGGAGCACTGACAGTGTTGGCTGTGTTGTGGGAGCACTGACAGTGCTGGCTGTGTGGGGGGAGCACTGACAGTGCTGGCTAGGTGGGGAGCACTGACAGTGCTGGCTGTGTGGGGGGAGCACTGGCAGTGCTGGCTGTGTGGGGAGCACTGACAATGCTGTCTGTGTGGTGGGAGCACTGACAGTGCTGGCTGTGTGGGGGAGCACTGACAGTGCTGGCTGTGTGGTGTGAGCACTGGCAGTGCTGGCTGTGTGGTGGGAGCACTGACATTTCTGGCTGTGTGGTGGGAGCACTGACAATGCTGGCTGGGTGGTGGGAGCACTGACAGTGCTGTCTGTGTGGGCGTGCACTGACAGTGCTGGCTGTGTGGTGTGAGCACTGGCTGTGCTGGCTGTGTGGTGGGAGCACTGACAGTGCTGGCTGTGTGGGGGAGCAGTGACCGTGCTGGCTGTGGTGTTGGAGCACTGACAGTGCTGGCTGTGTGGGGGGAGCACTGACAGTGCTGGCTGTGTGGGGGGAGCACTGACAGTGCTGGCTGTGTGGGGGAGCACTGACAGTGCTGGCTGTGAGGGAGGAGCACAGACAGTGCTGGCTCTGTGGGGTCACTGACAGTGTGGGCTGTATGGTGTGAGCACTGACAGTGCTGGCTGTGTGGGGGGAGCAATGACAGTGCTGTCTGTGTGGGGGAGCACTGCCAGTGTTGGCTGTGTTTGGGGAGCACTGACAGTGCTGGCTGTGTGGGGGAGCACTGACAGTGATGGCTGTGTGGGGGGAGCACTGACAGTGCTGGCTGTGACTGGGGAAGCACTGACAGTGCTGGCTGTGTGGTGGGAGCACTGACAGTGTTGGCTCTGTGGGGGGAGCACTGACAGTGCTGGCTGTGTGGTGGGAGCACTGACAGTGCTGGCTGTGTGGGGGGAGCACTGACAGTGCTGGCTCTGTGGTGGGAGCACTGACAGTGCTGGCTGTGTGGTGGGAGCACTGGCAGTGCTGGCTGTGTGGGGGGAGCACTGACAGTGCTGGCTGTGTGGGGAGGGAGCACTGACAGTGCTGGCTGTGTGGGGGAGCATTGACAGTGCTGGATGTGTGGGGGAGCACTGACAGTGCTGGCTGCGTGGGGAGCACTGACAGTGCTGGCTGTGTGGGGGGAGCACTGACAGTGCTGGCTGTGAGGGTGGAGCACTGACAGCGCTGGCTGTATGGTGAGAGCACTGACAGTGCTGTCTGTGTGGGGGGATCATTGACAGTGCTGGCTGTGTGGTGGGAGCACTGACAGTGCTGGCTGTGTGGGGAGCACTGACAATGCTGGCTGTGTGGTGGGAGCACTGACAGTGATGGCTGTGTGGTGAGAGCACTGACAGTGCTGTCTGTGTGGTGGGAGAACTGACAGTGCTGGCTGTGTGGTGAGAGAACTGACAGTGCTGGCTGTGTGGGGGGAAGCACTGACAGTGATGGCTGTGTGGGGGAGCACTGACAGTGCTGTCTGTGTGGTGGGAGCACTGACAGTGCTGGCTCTGTGGGGAGCACTGACAGTGCTGGCTGAGTGGGGGGTATCACTGACAGTGCTGTCTGTGTGGGGGGAGCACTGACAGTGCTGGCTGTGTGGTGGGAGCACTGACAGTGCTGGTTGTAGGTGTGGGAGCACTGACAGTGCTGGCTGTGTTTGGGGAGCACTGACAGTGCTGGCTGTGTGGTGGGAGCACTGACAGTGCTGGCTGTGTGGGGAGCACTGACAATGCTGGCTGTGTGGGGGGGGAGCTCTGACAGTGCTGGCTGTGTGGGAAGCACTGACAGTGTTGGCTGTGTGGGGAGCACTGACAGTGTTGGCTGTGTTGTGGGAGCACTGACAGTGCTGGCTGTGTGGGGGGAGCACTGACAGTGCTGGCTGGGTGGGGAGCACTGATAGTGCTGGCTGTGTGGGGGGAGCACTGGCAGTGCTGGCTGTGTGGGGAGCACTGACAATGCTGGCTGTGTGGTGGGAGCACTGACAGTGCTGGCTGTGTGGGGGGAGCACTGACAGTGCTGGCTGTGTGGTGTGAGCACTGGCAGTGCTGGCTGTGTGGTGGGAGCACTGACATTGCTGGCTGTGTGGTGGGAGCACTGACAATGCTGGCTGGGTGGTGGGAGCACTGACAGTGCTGTCTATGTGGGCGTGCACTGACAGTGCTGGCTGTGTGGTGTGAGCACTGGCTGTGCTGGCTGTGTGGTGGGATCACTGACAGTGCTGGCTGTGTGGGGGTGCAGTCACCGTGATGGCTGTGGTGTGGGAGCACTGACAGTGCTGGCTGTGTGGGGGAGCACTGACAGTGCTGGCTGTGTGGGGGAGCACTGACAGTGCTGGCTGTGTGGGAGGAGCACTGACAGTGCTGGCTGTGTGGGGAGCACTGACAGTGTGGGCTGTATGGTGTGAGCACTGACAGTGCTGGCTGTGTGGTGGGAGCACTAGCTGTGTGGGGGAGCACTGACAGTGCTGGCTGTGTGGTGGGAGCACTGACAGTGCTGGCTGTGTGGGGGAGCACTGACAGTGCTGGCTGTGTGGGGGAGCACTGACAGTGCTGGCTGTGTGGGGGGAGCAATGACAGTGCTGTCTGTGTGGGTGAGCACTTACAGAGCTGTCTGTGTGGGGGGAGCACTGACAGTGCTGGCTGTGCGGTGGGAGCACTGACAGTGCTGGCTGTGTGGGGGAAGCACTGACACTGCTGGCTGTATGGGGGGGGAGCACTGACAGTGCTGACTGTGTGGGGGGGGAGCACTGACACTGCTGGCTGTATGGGGGGGGACCACTGGCAGTGCTGTCTGTGTTGTGAGAGCACTGACAGTGCTGGCTCTGTGGGGGAGTACTGACAGTGTTGGCTGTATGGGGGGAAGCACTGACAGTGATGGCTGTATGGGGGGAGGACTGACAGTGCTGGATGTTTGGTGGGAGCCCTGACAGTGCTGGCTGTGTGGGGGGAGCACAGACAGTGCTGGCTGTGAGGGGGAGCACAGACAGTGCTGTCTGTGTGGGGGAGCACTGACAGTGCTGTCTGCGTGGGGGGAGCACTGACAGTGCTGGCTGTGTGGTGGGAGCACTGACAGTGCTGGCTGTGTGGGGGGAGCACTGACAGTGCTGGCTGTGTGGTGAGAGCACTGACAGTGCTGGCTGTGTGGGGGGAAGCACTGACAGTAATGGCTGTGTGGGGGAGCACTGACAGTGCTGGCTTTGTGGGGGAGCACTGACAGTGCTGACTGTGTGGGGGAGCACTGAATGTGCTGGCTGTGTGGGGGGAGCACTGACTGTGCTGGCTGTGTGGGGGAGCACTGCCAGTACTGGCTGTCTGGGGGAGGACACTGACAGTGATGGCTGTGTGGTGGGAGAACTGACAGTGCTGGCTGTGTGGTGGAGCACTGACAGTGCTGGCTCTGTGGGGGGAGCTCTGACAGTGCTGGCTGTGTGTGGTGGGAGCACTGACAGTGCTGGCTGTGTAGGAGCAGCGCTGGCAGTGCTGGCTGAGTGGGGGAGCACTGACAGTGCTGGCTGTGTGGGGGAGCACTGACAGTGCTGTCTGCGTGGGGGGAGCTCTGACAGTGCTGGATGTGTGTGGTGGGAGCACTGACAGTGCTGGCTGTGTGGGGGGAGCTCTGACAGTTCTGGCTGTGTGGTGGGAGCACTGACAGTGCTGGCTGTGTGAGGGGAGCACTGACATTGCTGTCTGTGTGTGAAGCACTGACAATGCTGGCTGTGTTGTGGGAGCACTGACAGTGCTGACTGTGTGGGGGGAGCACTGACAGTGCTGGATGTGTGTGGGGAGCACTGACAGTGCTGGCTGTCTGGGGGGAGCACTGACAGTACTGGCTGTGTGGTGGGAGCATTGACAGTGCTGGCTGTGTGAGGGGAGCACTGACATTGCTGTCTCTGTGTGAAGCACTGACAATGCTGGCTGTGTTGTGGGAGCACTGACTGTGCTGGCTGTGTGGTGGGAGCACTGACAGTGCTGGATGTGTGTGGGGAGCACTGACAGTACTGGCTGTGTGGTGGGAGCACTGACAGTGCTGGCTGTGTGAGGGGAGCACTGACATTGCTGCCTGTGTGTGAAGCACTGACAATGCTGGCTGTGTTGTGGGAGCACTGACAGTGCTGGCTGTGTGGGGGGAGCACTAACAGTGCTGGCTGCGTGGTGGGAGCACTGACAGTGCTGGCTGTGTGGCGGGAGCACTGACAGTGCTGGCTGTGTGGTGGGAGCACTTACAGTGCTGGCTGTGTGGGGGGAGCACTGACATTGCTGTCTGTGTGTGAAGCAGTGACAATGCTGGCTGTGTTGTGGGAGCACTGAATGTGCTGGCTGTGTGGTGGGAGCACTGACAGTGCTGGATGTGTGTGGGGAGCACTGACAGTGCTGGCTGTCTGGGGGGAGCACTGACAGTGCTGGCTGTGTGGGGGGAGCACTGACTGTGCTGGCTGTGTGGGGGAGCACTGCCAGTGCTGGCTGTGTGGGGGAGCACTGACAGTGCTGGCTGTGTTGGGAGCACTGACAGTGCTGGCTGTGTGGTGGGAGCACTGACAGTGCTGGCTGTGTGGTGGGAGCACTGACAGTGATGGCTGTGTGGTGGGAGCACTGACAGTGCTGTCTGTGTGGTGGGAGAACTGACAGTGCTGGCTGTGTGGTGGAGCACTGACAGTGCTGTCTGTGTGGGGGGAGGACACTGACAGTGCTGGCTGTGTAGGAGCAGCGCTGGCAGTGCTGGCTGAGTGGGGGAGCACTGACAGTGCTGGCTGTGTGGGGGAGCACTGACAGTGCTGTCTGCGTGGGGGGAGCACTGACAGTGCTGGCTGGGTGGTGGGAGCACTGACAGTGCTGGCTGTGTGAGGGGAGCACAGACATTGCTGTCTGTGTGTGAAGCACTGACAATGCTGGCTGTGATGTGGGAGCACTGACAGTGCTGGCTGTCTGGGGTGAGCACTGACAGTGCTGGCTGTGTGGGGGGAGCAGTGACTGTGCTGTCTGTGTGGGGGAGCACTGCCAGTGCTGGCTGTGTGGGGGAGCACTGACAGTGCTGGCTGTGTGTGGGGAGCACTGACAGTGCTGGCTGTCTGTGGGGAGCACTGACAGTACTGGCTGTGTGGTGGGAGCACTGACAGTGCTGGCTGTGTGAGGGGAGCACTGACATTGCTGTCTGTGTGTGAAGCACTGACAATGCTGGCTGTGTTGTGGGAGCACTGACAGTGCTGGCTGTGTGGTGGGAGCACTGACAGTGCTGGATGTGTGTGGGGAGCACTGACAGTACTGGCTGTGTGGTGGGAGCACTGACAGTGCTGGCTGTGTGAGGGGAGCACTGACATTGCTGTCTGTGTGTGAAGCACTGACAATGCTGGCTGTGTTGTGGGAGCACGGGCAGTGCTGGCTGTGTGGAGGGAGCACTGACAGTGCTGGCTGTGTGGTGGGAGCACTGACAGTGCTGGCTGTGTGGCGGGAGCACTGACAGTGCTGGCTGTGTGGTGGGATCACTTACAGTGCTGGCTGTGTGGGGGGAACACTGACATTGCTGTCTGTGTGTGAAGCACTGACAATGCTGGCTGTGTTGTGGGAGCACTGAATGTGCTGGCTGTGTGGTGGGAGCACTGACAGTGCTGGATGTGTGTGGGGAGCACTAACAGTGCTGGCTGTCTGGGGGGGAGCACTGACAGTGCTGGCTGTGTGGGGGGAGCACTGACTGTGCTGGCTGTGTGGGGGAGCACTGCCAGTGCTGGCTGTGTGGGGGAGCACTGACAGTGCTGGCTGTGTGGGGGGAGCACTGACAGTGCTGGCTGTGTTGGGAGCACTGACAGTGCTGGCTGTGTTTGGGGAGCACAGACAGTGCTGGCTGTGTGGGGGAGCACTGACAGTGCTGGCTGTGTGGGGGAGCACTGACAGTGTTGGCTGTGTGGGGTGAGCACTGCCAGTGCTGGCTGTGTGGTGGGAGCACTGACAGTGTTGGCTCTGTGGGGGAGCACTGACAGTGCGTGCTGTGTCGTGGGAGCACTGACAGTGCTGGCTGTGTGGTGGGAGCACTGGCAGTGCTGGCTGTGTGGGGGGAGCACTGACAGTGGTGGCTGCGTGGGGAGGGAGCACTGACAGTGCTGGCTGTGTGGGGGAGCATTGACAGTGCTGGCTTTGTGGGGGAGCACTGACAGTGCTGGCTGTGTGGGGAGCACTGACAGTGCTGGCTGTGTGGTGGGAGCACTGACAGTGCTGGCTGTGTGGGGGAGCACTGACAGTGCTGGCTGTGCGGGGGGGAGCACTGACAGTGCTGGCTGTGAGGGTGGAGCACTGACAGTGCTGGCTGTATGGTGAGAGCACTGACAGTGCTGTCTGTGTGGGGGATCACTGACAGTGCTGGCTGTGTGGTGGGAGCACTGACAGTGCTGGCTGTGTGGGGAGCACTGACAATGCTGGCTGTGTGGGGGGGAGCTCTGACAGTGCTGGCTGTGTTGTGGGAGCATTGACAGTGCTGGCTGTGTGGGGGGAGCACTGACAGTGCTGGCTGGGTGGGGAGCACTGGCAGTGCTGGCTGTGTGGTGGGAGCACTGACAGTGCTGGCTGTGTGGGGGGAGCACTGACAGTGCTGGATGTGTGTGGGGAGCACTGACAGTACTGGATGTCTGTGTGGCGGGAGCACTGACAGTGCTGGCTGTGTGGTGGGAGCACTTACAGTGCTGGCTGTGTGGGGGGAGCACTGACATTGCTGTCTGTGTGTGAAGCACTGACAATGCTGGCTGTGTTGTGGGAGCACTGAATGTGCTGGCTGTGTGGTGGGAGCACTGACAGTGCTGGATGTGTGTGGGGAGCACTGACAGTGCTGGCTGTCTGGGGGAGCACTGACAGTGCTGGCTGTGTGGGGGGAGCACTGACTGTGCTGGCTGTGTGGGGGAGCACTGCCAGTGCTGGCTGTGTGGGGGAGCACTGACAGTGCTGTCTGTGCGGTGGGAGAACTGACAGTGCTGGCTGTGTGGGGGAGCACTGACAGTGCTGTCTGTGTGGGGAGCACTGACAGTGCTGGCTGTGTGGGGAGCACTGACAGTGCTGTCTGTGCGGTGGGAGAACTGACAGTGCTGGCTGTGTGGGGGAGCACTGACAGTGCTGTCTGTGTGGGGAGCACTGACAGTGCTGGCTGTGTGGGGAGCACTGACAGTGCTGGCTGTGTGGTGGGAGCACTGACAGTGCTGGCTGTGTGGGGAGCACTGACAGTGCTGGCTGTGTGGTGGGAGCACTGACAGTGCTGGCTGTGTGGGGGAGCACTGACAGTGCTGTCTGTGTGGGGAGCACTGACAGTGCTGCTGTGCGGTGGGAGCACTGACAGTGCTGGCTGTGTTGGGAGCACTGACAGTGCTGCTGTGCGGTGGGAGCACTGACAGTGCTGGCTGTGTGGTGGGAGCACTGACAGTGCTGTCTGTGCGGTGGGAGAACTGACAGTGCTGGCTGTGTGGGGGAGCACTGACAGTGCTGTCTGTGTGGGGAGCACTGACAGTGCTGGCTGTGTGGGGAGCACTGACAGTGCTGTCTGTGCGGGGGGAGGACCCTGACAGTGCTGCCTGTGTGGTGGGAGCACTGACAGTGCTGGCTGTGTAGGAGCAGCGCTGGCAGTGCTGGCTGCGTGGGGGAGCACTGTCAGTGCTGGCTGTGTGGTGGGAGCACTGACAGTGCTGGCTGTGTGGGGGGAGCACTGACATTGCTGTCTGTGTGTGAAGCACTGACAATGCTGGCTGTGTTGTGGGAGCACTGACAGTGCTGGCTGTGTGGTGGGAGCACTGACAGTGCTGGATGTGTGTGGGGAGCACTGACAGTGCTGGCTGTCTGGGGGGAGCACTGACAGTACTGGCTGTGTGGTGGGAGCACTGACAGTGCTGGCTGTGTGAGGGGAGCACTGACATTGCTGTCTGTGTGTGAAGCACTGACAATGCCGGCTGTGTTGTGGGAGCACTGACAGTGCTGGCTGTGTGGTGGGAGCACTGACAGTGCTGGATGTGTGTGGGGAGCACTGACAGTGCTGGCTGTCTGGGGGGAGCACTGACAGTGCTGGCTGTGAGGGGGAGCACTGACTGTGCTGGCTGTGTGGGGGAGCACTGCCAGTGCTGGCTGTATGGGGGAGCACTGACAGTGCTGGCTGTGTTTGGGGAGCACTGACAGTGCTGGCTGTGTGGGGGAGCACTGACAGTGCTGGCTGTGTGGGGGGAGCATTGACAGTGCTGGCTGTGTGGGGGAGCACTGACAGTGCTGGCTGGGTGGGGAGCACTGACAGTGCTGGCTGTGTGGGGGGAGCACTGGCAGTGCTGGCTGTGTGGGGAGCACTGGCAATGCTGGCTGTGTGGTGGGAGCACTGACAGTGCTGGCTGTGTGGGGGGAGCACTGACAGTGCTGGATGTGTGTGGGGAGCACTGACAGTACTGGCTGTGTGGTGGGAGCACTGACAGTGCTGGCTGTGTGAGGGGAGCACTGACATTGCTGTCTGTGTGGCGGGAGCACTGACAGTGCTGGCTGTGTGGTGGGAGCACTGACAGTGCTGGCTGTGTGGGGGGAGCACTGACATTGCTGTCTGTGTGTGAAGCACTGACAATGCTGGCTGTGTTGTGGGAGCACTGAATGTGCTGGCTGTGTGGTGGGAGCACTGACAGTGCTGGATGTGTGTGGGGAGCACTGACAGTGCTGGCTGTCTGGGGGAGCACTGACAGTGCTGGCTGTGTGGGGGGAGCACTGACTGTGCTGGCTGTGTGGGGGAGCACTGACAGTGCTGGCTGTGTTGGGAGCACTGACAGTGCTGCTGTGCGGTGGGAGCACTGACAGTGATGGCTGTGTGGTGGGAGCACAGACAGTGCTGTCTGTGTGGTGGGAGAACTGACAGTGCTGGCTGTGTGGGGTGAGCACTGACAGTGCTGGCTGTGTGGTGGGAGCACTGACAGTGCTGGCTGAGTGGGGGAGCACTGTCAGTGCTGGCTGTGTGGGGGAGCACTGACAGTGCTGGCTGTGTGAGGGGAGCACTGACATTGCTGTCTGTGTGTGAAGCACTGACAATGCTGGCTGTGTTGTGGGAGCACTGACAGTGCTGGCTGTGTGGTGGGAGCACTGACAGTGCTGGATGTGTGTGGGGAGCACTGACAGTACTGGCTGTGTGGTGGGAGCACTGACAGTGCTGGCTGTGTGAGGGGAGCACTGACATTGCTGTCTGTGTGTGAAGCACTGACAATGCTGGCTGTGTTGTGGGAGCACGGGCAGTGCTGGCTGTGTGGAGGGAGCACTGACAGTGCTGGCTGTGTGGTGGGAGCACTGACAGTGCTGGCTGTGTGGCGGGAGCACTGACAGTGCTGGCTGTGTGGTGGGATCACTTACAGTGCTGGCTGTGTGGGGGGAACACTGACATTGCTGTCTGTGTGTGAAGCACTGACAATGCTGGCTGTGTTGTGGGAGCACTGAATGTGCTGGCTGTGTGGTGGGAGCACTGACAGTGCTGGATGTGTGTGGGGAGCACTAACAGTGCTGGCTGTCTGGGGGGGAGCACTGACAGTGCTGGCTGTGTGGGGGGAGCACTGACTGTGCTGGCTGTGTGGGGGAGCACTGCCAGTGCTGGCTGTGTGGGGGAGCACTGACAGTGCTGGCTGTGTGGTGGGAGCACTGACAGTGCTGGCTGTGTTTGGGGAGCACAGACAGCGCTGGCTGTGTGGGGGAGCACTGACAGTGATGGCTGTGTGGGGGGAGCCCTGACAGTGCTGGCTGTGTGGGGTGAGCACTGACAGTGCTGGCTGTGTGGTGGGAGCACTGACAGTGTTGGCTCTGTGGGGGAGCACTGACAGTGCGTGCTGTGTCGTGGGAGCACTGACAGTGCTGGCTGTGTGGTGGGAGCACTGGCAGTGCTGGCTGTGTGGGGGGAGCACTGACAGTGGTGGCTGCGTGGGGAGGGAGCACTGACAGTGCTGGCTGTGTGGGGGAGCATTGACAGTGCTGGCTGTGTGGGGGAGCACTGACAGTGCTGGCTGTGTGGGGAGCACTGACAGTGCTGGCTGTGTGGTGGGAGCACTGACAGTGCTGGCTGTGTGGGGGAGCACTGACAGTGCTGGCTGTGCGGGGGGGAGCACTGACAGTGCTGGCTGTGAGGGTGGAGCACTGACAGTGCTGGCTTTATGGTGAGAGCACTGACAGTGCTGTCTGTGTGGGGGGATCACTGACAGTGCTGGCTGTGTGGTGGGAGCACTGACAGTGCTGGCTGTGTGGGGAGCACTGACAATGCTGGCTGTGTGGGGGGGAGCTCTGACAGTGCTGGCTGTGTTGTGGGAGCATTGACAGTGCTGGCTGTGTGGGGGAGCACTGACAGTGCTGGCTGGGTGGGGAGCACTGACAGTGCTGGCTGTGTGGGGGGAGCACTGGCAGTGCTGGCTGTGTGGGGAGCACTGGCAATGCTGGCTGTGTGGTGGGAGCACTGACAGTGCTGGCTGTGTGGGGGGAGCACTGACAGTGCTGGATGTGTGTGGGGAGCACTGACAGTACTGGGTGTGTGGTGGGAGCACTGACAGTGCTGGCTGTGTGAGGGGAGCACTGACATTGCTGTCTGTGTGGTGGGAGCACTGACAGTGCTGGCTGTGTGGGGGGAGCACTGACATTGCTGTCTGTGTGTGAAGCACTGACAATGCTGGCTGTGTTGTGGGAGCACTGAATGTGCTGGCTGTGTGGTGGGAGCACTGACAGTGCTGGATGTGTGTGGGGAGCACTGACAGTGCTGGCTGTCTGGGGGAGCACTGACAGTGCTGGCTGTGTGGGGGGAGCACTGACTGTGCTGGCTGTGTGGGGGAGCACTGCCAGTGCTGGCTGTGTGGGGGGAGCACTGACAGTGCTGGCTGTGTTGGGAGCACTGATAGTGCTGGCTGTGTGGGGGGAGCACTGACAGTGCTGGCTGTGTGGGGGGAGCACTGACAGTGCTGGCTGTGTTGGGAGCACTGACAGTGCTGCTGTGCGGTGGGAGCACTGACAGTGATGGCTGTGTGGTGGGAGCACTGACAGTGCTGTCTGTGTGGTGGGAGAACTGACAGTGCTGGCTGTGTGGTGGAGCACTGACAGTGCTGGCTGTGTGGGGGAGCACTGCCAGTGCTGGCTGTATGGGGGAGCACTGACAGTGCTGGCTGTGTTTGGGGAGCACTGACAGTGCTGGCTGTGTGGGGGAGCACTGCCAGTGCTGGCTGTATGGGGGAGCACTGACAGTGCTGGCTGTGTTTGGGGAGCACTGACAGTGCTGGCTGTGTGGGGGAGCACTGACAGTGCTGGCTGTGTGGGGGGAGCACTGACTGTGCTGGCTGTGTGGGGGAGCACTGCCAGTGCTGGCTGTGTGGGGGAGCACTGACAGTGCTGGCTGTGTTTGGGGAGCACTGACAGTGCTGGCTGTGTGGGGGAGCACTGACAGTGATGGCTGTGTGGGGGGAGCCCTGACAGTGCTGGCTGTGTGGGGTGAGCACTGACAGTGCTGGCTGTGTGGTGGGAGCACTGACAGTGTTGGCTCTGTGGGGGAGCACTGACAGTGCGTGCTGTGTGGTGGGAGCACTGACAGTGCTGGCTGTATGGTGGGAGCACTGGCAGTGCTGGCTGTGTGGGGGATCACTGACAGTGGTGGCTGTGTGGGGGAGCATTGACAGTGCTGGCTGTGTGGGGGAGCATTGACAGTGCTTGCTGTGTGTGGGGAGCACTGACAGTGCTGGCTGTGCGGGGGGGAGCACTGACAGTGCTGGCTGTGAGGGTGGAGCACTGACAGTGCTGGCTGTATGGTGAGAGCACTGACAGTGCTGTCTGTGTGGGGGGATCACTGACAGTGCTGGCTGTGTGGTGGGAGCACTGACAGTGCTGGCTGTGTGGGGAGCACTGACAGTGCTGGCTGTGAGGGTGGAGCACTGACAGTGCTGGCTGTATGGTGAGAGCACTGACAGTGCTGTCTGTGTGCGGGGAGCACTGACAGTGCTGGCTGTGTGGTGGGAGCACTGACAGTGCTGGCTGTGTGGGGGGGAGCTCTGACAGTGCTGGCTGTGTTGTGGGAGCATTGACAGTGCTGGCTGTGTGGGGGAGCACTGACAGTGCTGGCTGGGTGGGGAGCACTGACAGTGCTGGCTGTGTGGGGGGAGCACTGGCAGTGCTGGCTGTGCGGGGAGCACTGACAGTGCTGGCTGTGTGGGGAGCACTGGCAATGCTGGCTGTGTGGTGGGAGCACTGACAGTGCTGGCTGTGTGGGGGGAGCACTGACAGTGCTGGATGTGTGTGGGGAGCACTGACAGTACTGGCTGTGTGGTGGGAGCACTGACAGTGCTGGCTGTGTGAGGGGAGCACTGACATTGCTGTCTGTGTGGCGGGAGCACTGACAGTGCTGGCTGTGTGGTGGGAGCACTTACAGTGCTGGCTGTGTGGGGGGAGCACTGACAGTGCTGGCTGTGTGTGAAGCACTGACAATGCTGGCTGTGTTGTGGGAGCACTGAATGTGCTGGCTGTGGTGGGAGCACTGACAGTGCTGGATGTGTGTGGGGAGCACTGACAGTGCTGGCTGTCTGGGGGAGCACTGACAGTGCTGGCTGTGTGGGGGGAGCACTGACTGTGCTGGCTGTGTGGGGGAGCACTGCCAGTGCTGGCTGTGTGGGGGAGCACTGATAGTGCTGGCTGTGTTGGGAGCACTGACAGTGCTGCTGTGCGGTGGGAGCACTGACAGTGATGGCTGTGTGGTGGGAGCACTGACAGTGCTGTCTGTGTGGTGGGAGAACTGACAGTGCTGGCTGTGTGGTGGAGCACTGACAGTGCTGTCTGTGTGGGGGGAGGACACTGACAGTGCTGGCTGTGTAGGAGCAGCGCTGGCAGTGCTGGCTGAGTGGGGGAGCACTGTCAGTGCTGGCTGTGTGGGGGAGCACTGACAGTGCTGTCTGCGTGGGGGGGAGCACTGACAGTGCTGGCTGTGTGGTGGGAGCACTGACAGTGCTGGCTGTGTGAGGGGAGCACTGACATTGCTGTCTGTGTGTGAAGCACTGACAATGCTGGCTGTGTTGTGGGAGCACTGACAGTGCTGGCTGTGTGGTGGGAGCACTGACAGTGCTGGATGTGTGTGGGGAGCACTGACAGTGCTGGCTGTCTGGGGGGAGCACTGACAGTACTGGCTGTGTGGTGGGAGCACTGACAGTGCTGGCTGTGTGAGGGGAGCACAGACATTGCTGTCTGTGTGTGAAGCACTGACAATGCTGGCTGTGATGTGGGAGCACTGACAGTGCTGGCTGCCTGGGGTGAGCACTGACAGTGCTGGCTGTGTGGGGGGAGCACTGACTGTGCTGGCTGTGTGGGGGAGCACTGCCAGTGCTGGCTGTGTGGGGGAGCACTGACAGTGCTGGCTGTGTGTGGGGAGCACTGACAGTGCTGGCTGTCTGTGGGGAGCACTGACAGTACTGGCTGTGTGGTGGGAGCACTGACAGTGCTGGCTGTGTGAGGGGAGCACTGACATTGCTGTCTGTGTGTGAAGCACTGACAATGCTGGCTGTGTTGTGGGAGCACTGACAGTGCTGGCTGTGTGGTGGGAGCACTGACAGTGCTGGATGTGTGTGGGGAGCACTGACAGTACTGGCTGTGTGGTGGGAGCACTGACAGTGCTGGCTGTGTGAGGGGAGCACTGACATTGCTGTCTGTGTGTGAAGCACTGACAATGCTGGCTGTGTTGTGGGAGCACGGGCAGTGCTGGCTGTGTGGAGGGAGCACTGACAGTGCTGGCTGTGCGGTGGGAGCACTGACAGTGCTGGCTGTGTGGCGGGAGCACTGACAGTGCTGGCTGTGTGGTGGGAGCACTTACAGTGCTGGCTGTGTGTGAAGCACTGACAATGCTGGCTGTGTTGTGGGAGCACTGAATGTGCTGGCTGTGTGGGGGGAGCACTGACTGTGCTGGCTGTGTTGTGGGAGCACTGACAGTGCTGGCTGTGTGGTGGGAGCACTGACAGTGCTGGATGTGTGTGGGGAGCACTAACAGTGCTGGCTGTCTGGGGGGGAGCACTGACAGTGCTGGCTGTGTGGGGGGAGCACTGACAGTGCTGGCTGTGTAGGGGAGCACTGACAGTGCTGGCTGTATGGGGAGCACTGACAGTGCTGGCTGTGTTGGGAGCACTGACAGTGCTGGCTGTGTTTGGGGAGCACAGACAGTGCTGGCTGTGTGGGGGAGCACTGACAGTGATGGCTGTGTGGGGGGAGCCCTGACAGTGCTGGCTGTGTGGGGTGAGCACTGACAGTGCTGGCTGTGTGGTGGGAGCACTGACAGTGTTGGCTCTGTGGGGGAGCACTGACAGTGCGTGCTGTGTCGTGGGAGCACTGACAGTGCTGGCTGTGTGGTGGGAGCACTGGCAGTGCTGGCTGTGTGGGGGGAGCACTGACAGTGGTGGCTGCGTGGGGAGGGAGCACTGACAGTGCTGGCTGTGTGGGGGAGCATTGACAGTGCTGGCTGTGTGGGGGAGCACTGACAGTGCTGGCTGTGTGGGGGAGCACTGACAGTGCTGTCTGCGTGGGGGGGAGCACTGACAGTGCTGGCTGTGTGGTGGGAGCACTGACAGTGCTGGCTGTGTGAGGGGAGCACTGACATTGCTGTCTGTGTGTGAAGCACTGACAATGCCGGCTGTGTTGTGGGAGCACTGACAGTGCTGGCTGTGTTGTGGGAGCACTGACAGTGCTGGCTGTGTGGTGGGAGCACTGACAGTGCTGGATGTGTGTGGGGAGCACTGACAGTGCTGGCTGTCTGGGGGGAGCACTGACAGTACTGGCTGTGTGGTGGGAGCACTGACAGTGCTGGCTGTGTGAGGGGAGCACTGACATTGCTGTCTGTGTGTGAAGCACTGACAATGCCGGCTGTGTTGTGGGAGCACTGACAGTGCTGGCTGTGTGGTGGGAGCACTGACAGTGCTGGATGTGTGTGGGGAGCACTGACAGTGCTGGCTGTCTGGGGGGAGCACTGACAGTCCTGGCTGTGAGGGGGGAGCACTGACTGTGCTGGCTGTGTGGGGGAGCACTGCCAGTGCTGGCTGTATGGGGGAGCACTGACAGTGCTGGCTGTGTTTGGGGAGCACTGACAGTGCTGGCTGTGTGGGGGAGCACTGACAGTGCTGGCTGTGTGGGGGGAGCACTGACTGTGCTGGCTGTGTGGGGGAGCACTGCCAGTGCTGGCTGTGTGGGGGGGCACTGACAGTGCTGGCTGTGTTGGGAGCACTGACAGTGCTGGCTGTGTTTGGGGAGCACTGACAGTGCTGGCTGTGTGGGGGAGCACTGACAGTGATGGCTGTGTGGGGTGAGCACTGACAGTGCTGGCTGTGTGGTGGGAGCACTGACAGTGTTGGCTCTGTGGGGGAGCACTGACAGTGCGTGCTGTGTGGTGGGAGCACTGACAGTGCTGGCTGTGTGGTGGGAGCACGGGCAGTGCTGGCTGTGTGGTGGGAGCACTGACAGTGCTGGCTGTGTGGTGGGAGCACTGACAGTGCTGGCTGTGTGGGGGGAGCACTGACAGTGGTGGCTGCGTGGGGAGGGAGCACTGACAGTGCTGGCTGTGTGGGGGAGCATTGACAGTGCTGGCTGTGTGGGGGAGCACTGACAGTGCTGGCTGTGTGGGGAGCACTGACAGTGCTGGCTGTGCGGGGGGGAGCACTGACAGTGCTGGCTGTGAGGGTGGAGCACTGACAGTGCTGGCTGTATGGTGAGAGCACTGACAGTGCTGTCTGTGTGGGGGGATCACTGACAGTGCTGGCTGTGTGGTGGGAGCACTGACAGTGCTGGCTGTGTGGGGAGCACTGACAATGCTGGCTGTGTGGGGGGGAGCTCTGACAGTGCTGGCTGTGTTGTGGGAGCATTGACAGTGCTGGCTGTGTGGGGGAGCACTGACAGTGCTGGCTGGGTGGGGAGCACTGACAGTGCTGGCTGTGTGGGGGGAGCACTGGCAGTGCTGGCTGTGTGGGGAGCACTGGCAATGCTGGCTGTGTGGTGGGAGCACTGACAGTGCTGGCTGTGTGGGGGGAGCACTGACAATGCTGGATGTGTGTGGGGAGCACTGACAGTACTGGCTGTGTGGTGGGAGCACTGACAGTGCTGGCTGTGTGGGGGGAGCACTGACTGTGCTGGCTGTGTGGGGGAGCACTGCCAGTGCTGGCTGTGTGGGGGAGCACTGCCAGTGCTGGCTGTGTTGGGAGCACTGACAGTGCTGCTGTGCGGTGGGAGCACTCACAGCGCTGGCTGTGTGGTGGGAGCACTGACAGTGCTGTATGTGTGTGGGGAGCACTGACAGTGCTGGCTGTCTGGGGGGAGCACTGACTGTGCTGGCTGTGTGGGGGAGCACTGCCAGTGCTGGCTGTGTGGGGGAGCACTGACAGTGCTGGCTGTGTGTGGGGAGCACTGACAGTGCTGGCTGTCTGTGGGGAGCACTGACAGTACTGGCTGTGTGGTGGGAGCACTGACAGTGCTGGCTGTGTGAGGGGAGCACTGACATTGCTGTCTGTGTGTGAAGCACTGACAATGCTGGCTGTGTTGTGGGAGCACTGACAGTGCTGGCTGTGTGGTGGGAGCACTGACAGTGCTGGATGTGTGTGGGGAGCACTGACAGTACTGGCTGTGTGGTGGGAGCACTGACAGTGCTGGCTGTGTGAGGGGAGCACTGACATTGCTGTCTGTGTGTGAAGCACTGACAATGCTGGCTGTGTTGTGGGAGCACGGGCAGTGCTGGCTGTGTGGAGGGAGCACTGACAGTGCTGGCTGTGCGGTGGGAGCACTGACAGTGCTGGCTGTGTGGCGGGAGCACTGACAGTGCTGGCTGTGTGGTGGGAGCACTTACAGTGCTGGCTGTGTGGGGGGAACACTGACATTGCTGTCTGTGTGTGAAGCACTGACAATGCTGG
This sequence comes from Scyliorhinus torazame, assembly GCF_047496885.1. NCBI lineage: Eukaryota > Metazoa > Chordata > Chondrichthyes > Carcharhiniformes > Scyliorhinidae > Scyliorhinus > Scyliorhinus torazame. The sequence continues at coordinate 257,778 of NW_027307865.1, forward strand.
CTGTGTTGTGGGAGCACTGAATGTGCTGGCTGTGTGGGGGGAGCACTGACTGTGCTGGCTGTGTTGTGGGAGCTCTGACAGTGCTGGCTGTGTGGTGGGAGCACTGACAGTGCTGGATGTGTGTGGGGAGCACTAACAGTGCTGGCTGTCTGGGGGGGAGCACTGACAGTGCTGGCTGTGTGGGGGGAGCACTGACTGTGCTGGCTGTGTGGGGGAGCACTGCCAGTGCTGGCTGTGTGGGGGAGCACTGACAGTGCTGGCTGTGTTGGGAGCACTGACAGTGCTGGCTGTGTTTGGGGAGCACAGACAGTGCTGGCTGTGTGGGGGAGCACTGACAGTGATGGCTGTGTGGGGGGAGCCCTGACAGTGCTGGCTGTGTGGGGTGAGCACTGACAGTGCTGGCTGTGTGGTGGGAGCACTGACAGTGTTGGCTCTGTGGGGGAGCACTGACAGTGCGTGCTGTGTCGTGGGAGCACTGACAGTGCTGGCTGTGTGGTGGGAGCACTGGCAGTGCTGGCTGTGTGGGGGGAGCACTGACAGTGGTGGCTGCGTGGGGAGGGAGCACTGACAGTGCTGGCTGTGTGGGGGAGCATTGACAGTGCTGGCTGTGTGGGGGAGCACTGACAGTGCTGGCTGTGTGGGGGAGCACTGACAGTGCTGTCTGCGTGGGGGGGAGCACTGACAGTGCTGGCTGTGTGGTGGGAGCACTGACAGTGCTGGCTGTGTGAGGGGAGCACTGACATTGCTGTCTGTGTGTGAAGCACTGACAATGCTGGCTGTGTTGTGGGAGCACTGACAGTGCTGGCTGTGTGGTGGGAGCACTGACAGTGCTGGATGTGTGTGGGGAGCACTGACAGTGCTGGCTGTCTGGGGGGAGCACTGACAGTACTGGCTGTGTGGTGGGAGCACTGACAGTGCTGGCTGTGTGAGGGGAGCACTGACATTGCTGTCTGTGTGTGAAGCACTGACAATGCCGGCTGTGTTGTGGGAGCACTGACAGTGCTGGCTGTGTGGTGGGAGCACTGACAGTGCTGGATGTGTGTGGGGAGCACTGACAGTGCTAGCTGTCTGGGGGGAGCACTGACAGTCCTGGCTGTGAGGGGGGAGCACTGACTGTGCTGGCTGTGTGGGGGAGCACTGCCAGTGCTGGCTGTATGGGGGAGCACTGACAGTGCTGGCTGTGTTTGGGGAGCACTGACAGTGCTGGCTGTGTGGGGGAGCACTGACAGTGATGGCTGTGTGGGGTGAGCACTGACAGTGCTGGCTGTGTGGTGGGAGCACTGACAGTGTTGGCTCTGTGGGGGAGCACTGACAGTGCGTGCTGTGTGGTGGGAGCACTGACAGTGCTGGCTGTGTGGGGGAGCACTGACAGTGCTGGCTGTGTGGTGGGAGCACGGGCAGTGCTGGCTGTGTGGTGGGAGCACTGACAGTGCTGGCTGTGTGGTGGGAGCACTGACAGTGCTGGCTGTGTGGGGGGAGCACTGACAGTGGTGGCTGCGTGGGGAGGGAGCACTGACAGTGCTGGCTGTGTGGGGGAGCATTGACAGTGCTGGCTGTGTGGGGGAGCACTGACAGTGCTGGCTGTGTGGGGAGCACTGACAGTGCTGGCTGTGCGGGGGGGAGCACTGACAGTGCTGGCTGTGAGGGTGGAGCACTGACAGTGCTGGCTGTATGGTGAGAGCACTGACAGTGCTGTCTGTGTGGGGGGATCACTGACAGTGCTGGCTGTGTGGTGGGAGCACTGACAGTGCTGGCTGTGTGGGGAGCACTGACAATGCTGGCTGTGTGGGGGGGAGCTCTGACAGTGCTGGCTGTGTTGTGGGAGCATTGACAGTGCTGGCTGCGTGGGGGAGCACTGACAGTGCTGGCTGGGTGGGGAGCACTGACAGTGCTGGCTGTGTGGGGGGAGCACTGGCAGTGCTGGCTGTGTGGGGAGCACTGGCAATGCTGGCTGTGTGGTGGGAGCACTGACAGTGCTGGCTGTGTAGGGGGAGCACTGACAATGCTGGATGTGTGTGGGGAGCACTGACAGTACTGGCTGTGTGGTGGGAGCACTGACAGTGCTGGCTGTGTGGGGGGAGCACTGACTGTGCTGGCTGTGTGGGGGAGCACTGCCAGTGCTGGCTGTGTGGGGGAGCACTGCCAGTGCTGGCTGTGTTGGGAGCACTGACAGTGCTGCTGTGCGGTGGGAGCTGTGTAGGAGCAACGCTGGCAGTGCTGGCTGAGTGGGGGAGCACTGTCAGTGCTGGCTGTGTGGGGGAGCACTGACAGTGCTGTCTGCGTGGGGGGGAGCACTGACAGTGCTGGCTGTGTGGTGGGAGCACTGACAGTGCTGGCTGTGTGGGGGAGCACTGACAGTGCTGGCTGTGTGGTGGGAGCACTGTCAGTGCTGGCTGTGTGGGGGAGCACTGACAGTGCTGGCTGTGTGGAGGGAGCACTGACAATGCCGGCTGTGTTGTGGGAACACTGACAGTGCTGGCTGTGTGGTGGGAGCACTGACAGTGCTGTATGTGTGTGGGGAGCACTGACAGTGCTGGCTGTCTGGGGGGAGCACTGACAGTGCTGGCTGTGAGGGGGAGCACTGACTGTGCTGGCTGTGTGGGGGAGCACTGACAGTGCTGGCTGTATGGGGGAGCACTGACAGTGCTGGCTGTGTTTGGGGAGCACTGACAGTGCTGGCTGTGTGGGGGAGCACTGACAGTGCTGGCTGTGTGGGGGGAGCACTGACAGTGTTGTCTGTGTGGTGGGAGAACTGACAGTGCTGGCTGTGTGGTGGAGCACTGACAGTGCTGTCTGCGTGGGGGGGAGCACTGACATTGCTGTCTGTGTGTGAAGCACTGACAAGGCTGGCTGTGTTGTGGGAGCACTGAATGTGCTGGCTGTGTGGTGGGAGCACTGACAGTGCTGGATGTGTGTGGGGAGCACTGACAGTGCTGGCTGTCTGGGGGGAGCACTGACAGTGCTGGCTGTGTGGGGGGAGCACTGACTGTGCTGGCTGTGTGGGGGAGCACTGCCAGTGCTGGCTGTGTGGGGGAGCACTGACAGTGCTGGCTGTGTGGTGGGAGCACTGACAGTGCTGGCTGTGTGAGGGGAGCACTGACATTGCTGTCTGTGTGTGAAGCACTGACAATGCTGGCTGTGTTGTGGGAGCACTGACAGTGCTGGCTGTGTGGTGGGAGCACTGACAGTGCTGGATGTGTGTGGGGAGCACTGACAGTGCTGGCTGTCTGGGGGGAGCACTGACAGTACTGGCTGTGTGGTGGGAGCACTGACAGTGCTGGCTGTGTGAGGGGAGCACTGACATTGCTGTCTGTGTGTGAAGCACTGACAATGCCGGCTGTGTTGTGGGAGCACTGACAGTGCTGGCTGGGTGTGGGAGCACTGACAGTGCTGGCTGTCTGGGGGGAGCACTGACAGTGCTGGCTGTGAGGGGGAGCACTGACTGTGCTGGCTGTGTGGGGGAGCACTGCCAGTGCTGGCTGTATGGGGGAGCACTGACAGTGCTGGCTGTGTTTGGGGAGCACTGACAGTGCTGGCTGTGTGGGGGAGCACTGACAGTGATGGCTGTGTGGGGGGAGCACTGACAGTGCTGGCTGTGTCTGGGGAAGCACTGACAGTGCTGGCTGTGTGGTGGGAGCACTGACATTGGCTCTGTGGGGGAGCACTGACAGTGCTGGCTGTGTGGTGGGAGCACTGACAGTGCTGGCTGTGTGGTGGGAGCACTGGCAGTGCTGGCTGTGTGGGGGGAGCACTGACAGTGCTGGCTGTGTGGGGAGGGAGCACTGACAGTGCTGGTAGTGTGGGAGAGCATTGACAGTGCTGGCTGTGTGGGGGAGCACTGACAGTGCTGGCTGTGTGGGGAGCACTGACAGTGCTGGCTGTGTGGGGGGAGCACTGACAGTGCTGGCTGTGAGGGTGGAGCACTGACAGTGCTGGCTGTATGGTGAGAGCACTGACAGTGCTGTCTGTGTGGGGGGATCACTGACAGTGCTGGCTGTGTGGGGGAGCACTGACAGTGCTGGCTGTGTGGTGGGAGCACTGACAGTGCTGCCTGTGTGGGGGGAAGCACTGACAGTGCTGGCTGTGTGGGGGGAGCACTGACAGTGCTGGCTGTGTGGGGGAGTACTGACAGTGTTGGCTCTGTGGGGGAGCACTGACAGTGCTGGCTGTGTGGTGGGAGCACTGACAGTGCTGCCTGTGTGGGGGGAAGCACTGACAGTGCTGGCTGTGTGGGGGGAGCACTGGCAGTGCTGTCTGTGTTGTGGGAGCACTGACAGTGCTGGCTCTGTGGGGGGGAGCACTGACAGTGCTGGCTGTGTGGGGGGACCACTGGCAGTGCTGTCTGTGTTGTGGGAGCACTGACAGTGCTGGCTGTGTGGGGGAGCACTGACAGTGCTGGCTTTGTGGGGGAGCACTGACAGTGCTGGCTGTGTGGTGGGAGAACTGACAGTGCTGGCTGTGTGGTGGGAGCACTGACAGTGCTGGCTGCGTGGGCGGAGCACCGACAGTGCTGGCTGCGTGGGGGGGACCACTGCCAGTGCTGGCTGTGTGGTGGGAGCAGTGACAGTGCTGGCTGTGTCGGGGGAGCTCTGACAGTGCTGGCTGTGTGGTGGGAGCACTGACAGTGCTGGCTGTGTGGGGGAGCACTGACAGTGCTGGCTGTGTGGTGGGAGCACTGACAGTGCTGGCTGTGTGGGGGGAGCACTGACAGTGCTGGCTGTGTGGGGGGGCACTGACAGTGCTGTCTGTGTGGGGGGAGCACTGACAGTGCTGGCTGTGTGGGAGAGCACTGACAGTGCTGGCTGTGTGGGGGGAGCACTGACAGTGCTGGCTGTGTGGTGGAGCACTGACAGTGCTGTGTGTGTGGGGGGAGAACTGACAGTGCTGGCTGTGTGGGAGAGCACTGACAGTGCTGGCTGTGTGGTGGGAGCACTGACAGTGCTGACTGTGTGGGGGAGCACTGACAGTGCTGGCTGTGTGGAGGGAGCACTGACAGTGCTGGCTGTGTGGAGGGAGCACTGACAGTGCTGGCTGTGTGGGGGAGCACTGACAGTGCTGGCTGTGTGGGGGAGCACTGACAGTGCTGGCTGTGTGGGGGGAGCACTGACTGTGCTGTCTGTGTGGGGGGAGCACTGACAGTGCTGGCTGTGTGGGGGAGCACGGGCAGTGCTGGCTGTGAGGGTGGAGCACTGACAGTGCTGTCTGTGGGGGAGCACTGACAGTGCTGTCTGTGTGGGGGGAGCACTGACAGTGCTGGCTGTGTGTGGGGAGCACTGACAGTGCTGGCTGTGTGGGGGGAGCACTGACAGTGCTGGCTGTGTGTGGGGAGCACTGACAGTGCTGGCTGTGTGGGGGAGCACTGACAGTGCTGGCTGTGTGGGGGAGCACTGACAGTGCTGTCTGTGTGGGGGGAGCACTGACAGTGCTGGCTGTGTGGGGGAGCCTTGACAGTGCTGTCTGTGTGGGGGAGCACTGACAGTGCTGGCTGTGGGATGGCTGAAAATTGCCAGAAATGGTTGCCGTGTACTGACATAAAAAGGCTGCCGTGAACTGACATGAAATGGCCACTGTGAACTGACATAAAATGGCTGCTGTGAACTGACATAAAATGGCTGCTGTGAACTGACATGAAATGACCACCGTGATCTGACATAAAATGGCTGCCGTGAACTGACATAAAATGGCCACTGTGAATGAACATAAAATGGCTGCCGTGAGCTGACATAAAATAGACACCGTGACCTGACATAAAATGGCCGCCGTGAACTGACATACAATGGCCACCGTGAACTGACATAAAATGGCCATTGCGAGCTGAAATAAAATGGCCACCTTCAAACGACATAAAATGACCACCGTGAATTGACATAAAATGGCCACCGTGTACTGACATTAAATGGCCCCTTCGACTGAATAAATGGGCCCCCGTGAACTGACATAAAATGGCCACCGTGAACTGACATAAAATGGCCCCCGTGAACCAACATGAACTGGCCACCGCAACTGAGATTAAATGGACATTGCAAACTGACATAAAATGGCCATTGTGATCTGACATACAATGGCCACCGTGAACTGACATAAAATGGCCACCGTCAACTGAAATAAAATGGCCATTGCAACCTGACGTAAAATGGCCATTGTGAACTGACATACAATGGCCATGGTGAACTGACATACAATGGCCACCATGAACTGACATACAATGGCCACCATGAACTGACATAAAATGGCCATTGTGAACAGACATAAAATGGCCATTGTGAACAGACATAAAATGACTATTGTGAACTGACATACAATGGCCACCGTGAACTTACATAAAATGGCCATTGTGAACTGACATAAAATGGACTCCGTGAACTGACATAAAATGGCCATTGTGAACTGACATACAATGGCCATTGTGAACTGACATACAATGGCCACCATGAACTGACATAAAATGGCCATTGTGAACTGACATAAAATGGCCATTGTGAACTGACATACAATGGCCATTGTGAACTGACATACAATGGCCACCATGAACTGACATAAAATGGCCATTGTGAACTGACATGAAATGGCCATTGTGAACTGACATACAATGGCCCCCGTGGACTGACATAAAATGGCCATTGCGACCTGACATAAAAGGGCCCCCGTGAACTGACATAAAATGGCCACCGTCAACTGAAATAAAATGGCCATTGCAACCTGACGTAAAATGGCCATTGTGACCTGACATACAATGGCCATGGTGAACTGACATACAATGGCCACCATGAACTGACATACAATGGCCACCATGAACTGACATAAAATGGCCATTGTGAACAGACATAAAATGGCCATTGTGAACAGACATAAAATGACTATTGTGAACTGACATACAATGGCCACCGTGAACTTACATAAAATGGCCATTGTGAACTGACATAAAATGGACTCCGTGAACTGACATAAAATGGCCATTGTGAACTGACATACAATGGCCATTGTGAACTGACATACAATGGCCACCATGAACTGACATAAAATGGCCATTGTGAACTGACATAAAATGGCCATTGTGAACTGACATACAATGGCCATTGTGAACTGACATACAATGGCCACCATGAACTGACATAAAATGGCCATTGTGAACTGACATAAAATGGCCATTGTGAACTGACATACAATGGCCATTGTGAACTGACATACAATGGCCACCATGAACTGACATAAAATGGCCATTGTGAACTGATATACAATGGCTACCGTGAATTGACATAAAATGGCCACTGTGAACTGATATACAATGGCTACCGTGAATTGACATAAAATGGCCACTGTGAACTGACATAAAATGGCCATTGAGAACTGACATACAATGGCCATTGTGAACTGACATACAATGGCCCCCGTGGACTGACATAAAATGGCCATTGCGAACTGACATAAAAGGGCCCCCGTGAACTGACATAAACTGTGCATTGTGAACTGACATACAATGGACGCCATGAACTCTCATACAATGGCCACCGTGAACTGACATAAAATGGCCATTGCGAGCTGACATAAAATGGCCCCCGTCATCCGACATAAAATGACCACCGTGAACTGACATAAAATGGCCACCATGTACTGACATGAAATGCCCCCCATCGACTGAATAAAATGGCCCCCGTGAACTGACATAAAATGGCCACTGTGAACTGAGATAAAATGACCACCGTGAACTGACATAAAATGGCCATTGCGACCTGACATAAAAGGGCCCCCGTGAACTGACATAAACTGTGCATTGTGAACTGACTTACAATGGACGCCATGAACTCTCATACAATGGCCACCGTGAACTGACATAAAATGGCCATTGCGAGCTGACATAAAATGGCCCCCGTCAATCGACATAAATTGACCACCGTGAACTGACATAAAATGGCCACCATGTACTGACATGAAATGCCCCCCATCGACTGAATAAAATGGCCATTGCGAGCTGACATAAAATGGCCACTGTGAACTGAGATAAAATGACCACATGAACTGACATAAAATGACAATTGTGTACTGACATACAATAGCCACCATGAACTGACGTAAAATGGCCCCCGTGAACGGACATAAAATGGCCACCGTGAATTTACATAACATGGCCCCCGTGAACCAACATGAACTGGCCACCGCAACTGAGATAAAATGGCCATTGCAAACTGACATAAAATGGCCATTGTGAACTGACATACAATGGCCACCGTGAACTGACACAAAATGGCCACCGTCAACTGAGAAAAAATGGCCATTACAAACTGACATAAAATGGCCATTGTGAACTGACATACAATGGCCATTGTGAACTGACATAAAAGGGCCCCCGTGAACTGACATAAACTGTCCATTGTGAACTGACATAAAATGGCCATTGTGAACTGACATAAAATGGCCATTGTGAACTGACATAAAATGGACCCCGTGAACTGACATAAAATGGCCACTGTGAACTGACATAACACGGCACCCGTGAACCAAACATGAACTGGCCACCGCAACTGAGATAAAATGGCCATTGCAAACTGACATAAAATGGCCATTGTGAACTGACATACAATGGCCACCGTGAACTGACACAAAATGGCCACCGTCAAATGAGAAAATATGGCCATTGCAAACTGACATAAAATGGCCATTGTGAACTGACATACAATGGCCAATGTGAACTGACATAGAATGGACCCCGTCAACTGACATAAAATGGCCATTGTGAACTGACATACAATGGCCTTTGCGACCTGACATAAAAAGGCCCCCATGAACTGACATAAACTGTCCATTCTGAACTGACATAAAATGGTTATTGCGACCTGACATAAAATGGCCCCCATGAACTGACATAAACTGTCCATTGTGAACTGACATAAAATGGCCCCCGTGAACTGACATTAACTGTCCATTGTGAACTGACATAAAATGGCCATTGTGAACTGACATAAAATGGCCATTGCGACCTGACATAAAATGGCCCCCGTGAACTGACATAAAATGGCCATTGTGAACTGACATAAACTGTCCATTCTGAACTGACATACAATGGTTATTGCGACCTGACATAAAATGGCCCCCGTGAACTGACATAAACTGTCCATTATGAACTGACATAAAATGGCCATTGCGACCTGAAATCAAATGGACCCTGTGAACTGACATAAAATGGCCACTGTGAACTGACATAAAATGGCCACCGCGAGCTGACATAAAATGGCCACCGTGAATTGAGATAAAATGGCCCCCGTGAACCGACATAAACTGTCCATTGCAAATTGACATAAAATGGCCATTCTGAACTTACATACAATGGCCACCGTGAACTGACATAAAATGGCCATTGCAAATTGACATAAAATGAATCTTGTGAACTGACATAAAATGGCCATTGTGAACTGACATAAAATGGCCATTGTGAACTGATATACAATGGCCACCGTGAACTGATATAAAATGGCCATTGTGAACTGACATACAATGGCCCCCGTGAACTGACATAAAATGGCCAATGTGAACTGACATAAAATGGCCATTGCGACCTGACATAAAAAGGCCCCCGTGAACTGACATAAAATGGCCATTGTGAACTGACATAAAATGGCCATTGCGACCTGACATAAAATGGCCCCCGTGAACTGACATAAAATGGCCATTGTGAACTGACATAAACTGTCCATTCTGAACTGACATACAATGGTTATTGCGACCTGACATAAAATGGCCCCCGTGAACTGACATAAACTGTCCATTATGAACTGACATAAAATGGCCATTGCGACCTGACATAAAATGGCCCCTGTGAACTGACATAAAATGGCCCCTGTGAACTGACATAAAATGGCCACTGTGAACTGACATAAAATGGCCACCGCGAGCTGACACAAAATGGCCACCGTCAACTGAGAAAATATGGCCATTGCAAACTGACATAAAATGGCCATTGTGAACTGACATACAATGGCCAATGTGAACTGACATACAATGGACCCCGTCAACTGACATAAAATGGCCATTGTGAACTGACATACAATGGCCTTTGCGACCTGACATAAAAAGGCCCCCAGGAACTGACATAAACTGTCCATTCTGAACTGACATAAAATGGTTATTGCGACCTGACATAAAATGGCCCCCATGAACTGACATAAACTGTCCATTGTGAACTGACATAAAATGGCCCCCGTGAACTGACATTAACTGTCCATTGTGAACTGACATAAAATGGCCATTGTGAACTGACATAAAATGGCCATTGCGACCTGACATAAAATGGCCCCCGTGAACTGACATAAAATGGCCATTGTGAACTGACATAAACTGTCCATTCTGAACTGACATACAATGGTTATTGCGACCTGACATCAAATGGCCACTGTGAACTGACATAAAATGGCCACCGCGAGCTGACATAAAATGGCCACCGTGAATTGAGATAAAATGGCCCCCGTGAACCGACATAAACTGTCCATTGCAAATTGACATAAAATGGCCATTCTGAACTTACATACAATGGCCACCGTGAACTGACATAAAATGGCCATTGCAAATTGACATAAAATGGCTCTTGTGAACTGACATAAAATGGCCATTGTGAACTGACATAAAATGGCCATTGTGAACTGATATACAATGGCCACCGTGAACTGATATAAAATGGCCATTGTGAACTGACATACAATGGCCCCCGTGAACTGACATAAAATGGCCAATGTGAACTGACATAAAATGGCCCCCGTGAACTGACATAAAATGGCCATTGCGACCTGACATAAAATGGCCCCCGTGAACTGACATAAAATGGCCATTGTGAACTGACATGAACTGTCCATTCTGAACTGACATACAATGGTTATTGCGACCTGACATAAAATGGCCCCCGTGAACTGACATAAACTGTCCATTATGAACTGACATAAAATGGCCCCTGTGAACTGACATAAAATGGCCCCTGTGAACTGACATAAAATGGCCACTGTGAACTGACATAAAATGGCCACCGCGAGCTGACATAAAATGGCCACCGTGAATTGAGATTAAAATGGCCCCCGTGAACCGACATAAACTGTCCATTGCAAATTGACATAAAATGGCCATTCTGAACTGATATACAATGGCCACCGTGAACTGACATAAAATGGCCATTGCAAATTGACATAAAATGGCTATTGTGAACTGACATAAAATGGCCATTGTGAACTGACATATAATGGCCATTGTGAACTGTCATAAAATGGCCATTGTGAACTGACATAAAATGGCCATTGTGAACTGATATACAATGGCCACCGTGAACTGATATAAAATGGCCATTGCGACCTGACCTAAAAAGGCCCCCGTGAACTGACATGAACTGTCCATTGTTAACTGACATAAAATGGCCACCGTGAACTGACAGAAAATGACTCCGGTGAACTGACATAAAATGGCCGACTGCTGATTGTGGATTTTGTTTTGGCAGAGTCCCAGAGAGAGACGGAGAGACGCAGAGACCGAGAGAAATGGAGAGGGGAGAACACCCTCCCCCCCCCCACCCTCCGCCGAGATAGATGGAGAAGGGGAACCCCCCCACACCGAGAGAGATGGAGAAGGGGACCCCCCCCCCCCTACCGAGCGAGATGGAGAAGGGGGACCCCCCCCACAGAGAGAGATGGAGTGGGTGGAACCCCCCTCCACCCACCGAGAGAGATGGAGAAGGAGACCCCCCACAAAGCGTGATGGAGAAAGGGGAACCCCCCCCCCCACCGAGAGAGAGATGGAGAGGGTGGAACCACACCCCCCCCCCACCGGGAGAGATGGAGAGGGGGGAACCCCCCCTCCACTGAGAGAGATGGAGAGGGTGGACCCCCCACCGAGAGAGATGGAGAGGGGGGACTCCCCCAGCGAGAGAGATGGAGAGGGGGAAACTCCCCCTCCACCGAGAGAGATGGAGAGGGTGGACCCCCCCCTGCCGAGAGAGATGGAGAGGGGTGAACCCTGCCCCCACCGAGAGAGATGGAGAGGGGAGAACTCCCCCTCCACCGAGAGAGATGGAGAGGGTGGACCCCCCCTCCCCCCGCCGAGAGAGATGGAGAGGGGGGACTCCCCCAGCGAGAGAGATGGAGGGGGGGACCCCCCCCACCGAGAGAGATAGAGGCGGGAACCCCCCACCCACCGAGAGAGATGGAGAGGGAGGAACTCCGGGACATCCCCTGAAGACAGCGAGGATCCAAAGATTTCTGTCAAGGCCTCAGCAATTTCCTCTCCAGCCTCCTTCAGTATTCTGGGGTAGATCCCATCCGGCCCTGGGGACTTATCTACCTTAATATTTTTTAAGACACCCAACACCTCGTCTTTTTGGATCACAATGTGACCCAGGCTATCTACACCCCCTTCTCCAGACTCAACATCTACCAATTCCTTCTCTTTGGTGAATACTGATGCAAAGTATTCATTTAGTACCTCGCCCATTTCCTCTGGCTCCACACATAGATTCCCTTGCCTATCCTTCAGTGGGCCAACCCTTTCCCTGGCTACCCTCTTGCTTTTTATGTAAGTGTAAAAAGCCTTGGGATTTTCCTTAACCCTATTTGCCAATGACTTTTCATGACCCCTTCTAGCCCTCCTGACTCCCTGCTTAAGTTCCTTCCTACTTTCCTTATATGCCACACAGGCTTCGTCTGTTCCCAGCCTTTTAGCCCTGACAAATGCCTCCTTTTTATTTTTGACGAGGCCTACAATATCATTCGTCATCCAAGGTTCCCGAAAATTGCCGTATTTGTCTTTCTTCCTCACAGGAACATGCCTGTCCTGTATTCCTATCAACTGACACTTGAAAGCCTCCCACATGTCAGATGTTGATTTGCCCTCAAACATCCGCCCCCAATCTATGCTCTTCAGTTCCCGCCTAATATTGTTATAATTAGCCTTCCCCCAATTTAGCACATTCATCCTCGGACCACTCTTATCCTTGTCCACCAGTACTTTAAAACTTACTGAATTGTGGTCACTGTTACCGAAATGCTCCCCTACTGAAACATCTACCACCTGGCCGGGCTCATTCTACCGAGAGAGATGGAGAAGGGGGAACCCTGACCCCACCGAGAGAGATGGAGAGGGGGGACTCCCCCACCGAGAGAGATGGAGAGGGTGGACCCACCCCAACGAGAGAGATGTAGAGGGGGGACCCCCCACCGAGAGAGATGGAGAGGGGGGACTCCCCCACCGAGAGAGATGGAGAGGGGGACCCCCCCCACCGAGGGAGATGGAGAGGCGGGAACCCCCTACCCACCGAGAGAGATGGAGAGGGGGGACCCTTCCCCCACCCCCACCGAGACGGAGAGGAAAACTGCAGGGGATGGGCACAATGGAAATGTGGAGCTTGTGCAAGGAACAGCTACTGTGTGTCCTTGATAAGTATGTACCTGTCAGGCAGGGAGGAAGTGGTCGAGCAAGGGAACCGTGATTTAATAAGGCAGTTGAAACACTTGTCTAGAGGAAGAAGGAAGGAGACGTATGTAAAGATGAGACATGAAGGTTCAGTAAGGGCGCACGAGAGTTACAAGTTAGCTAGGAAGGACCTAAAGAGAGAGCTAAGAAGAGCCAGGAGGGGACATGAGAAGTCTTTGGAAGGTAGGATCAAGGATAACCCTAAAGCTTTCTGTAGATATGTCAGGAATAAAAGAATGACTAGGGTAAGAGTAGGGCCAGTCAAGGACAGTAGTGGGAAGTTGTGCTTGGAGTCCGAGGAGATAGGCGAGGTGCTATATGAATATTTTTCATCACTATTCACACAGCAAAAAGTCAATGTTGACGAGGAGAATACTGTGATTCAGGCTACTATACTAGAAGGGCTTGAGGTTCATAAGGAGGAGGTGTTAACTATTCTGGAAAGGGTGAAAATTGATAAGTCCCCTGGGCCGGATACGATTTATCCTAGGATTCTCTGGGAAGCTAGGGAGGAGATTACAGAGCCTTTGGCTTTGATCTTTAAGTCATCTTTGTCAACAGGAATAGTGCCAGAAGACTGGAGGATAGCAAATGTTGTCCCCTTGTTCAAGAAGGAGAGTAGAGACAACCCCGGTAAATATAGACCAGTGAGTCTAACTTCTGCTGTGGGCAAAATCTTGGAAAGGTTTATAAGAGATAGGGTGTATAATCATCTGGAAAGGAATAATTTGATTAGACATAGTCAAAACGGTTTCGTGAAGGGTCGGTTGTGCCTCACAAACCATATAGGGTTCTTTGAGAAGTTGAGAAACAGGTGGATGAGGGTAAAGCAGTTGATGTGGTGTATATGGATTTCAGTAAAGCATTTGACAAGGTTCCCCACGGTAGGCTACTGCAGAAAATACGGAAGCATGGGATTCAGGGAGATTTAGCAGTTTGGATCAGAAATTGGCTACCTGGAAGAAGACAAAGGGTGGTGGTTGATGGGAAGTGTTCAGACTGGAGTCCAGTTACTAGTGGTGTACCACAAGGATCTGTTTTGGGGCCACTGCTGTTTGTCATTTTTATAAATGACCTGGAGGAGGGCGTAGAAGGATGGGTGAGTAAATTTGCAGATGACACTAAAGTCGGTGGAGTTGTGGACAGTGCGGAAGGATGTTACAAGTTACAGAGGGACATAGATAAGCTGCAGCGCTGGGCTGAGAGGTGGCAAATAGAGTTTAAAGCAGAAAAGTGTGATGTGATTCATTTAGGAAGGAATAACAGGAAGACAGAGTACTGGGCTAATGATAAGATTCTTGGCAGTGTGGATGAGCAGAGAAATCTCAGTGTCCATGTACATAGATCCCTGAAAGTTGCCACTCAGGTTGAGAGGGTTGTTAAGAAGGCGTACGGTGTGTTAGCTTTTATTGGTAGAGTGTCTGAGTTTCGGAGCCATGAGGTCATGTTGCAGCTGTACAAAACTCTGGTGCGGCCGCATTTGGAGTATTGCATGCAATTCTGGTCGCCGCATTATACGAAGGATGTGGAAGCATTGGAAAGAGTGCAGAGGAGATTGACCAGAATGTTGCCTGGTATGGAGGGAAGATCTCATGAGGAAAGGCTGAGGGACTTGAGGCTGTTTTCGTTAGAGAGAAGAAGGTTAAGAGGTGACTTAATTGAGGCACACAAGATGATCAGAGGATTGGATAGGGTGGACAGTGAGAGCCTTTTTCCTCGGATGGTGATGTCTAGCACGAGGGGACATAGCTTTAAATTGAGGGGAGATAGATATAAGGCAGATGTCAGAGGTAGGTTCTTTACTCAGAGAGTAGTAAGGGCGTGGAATGCCCTGCCTGCAACAGTAGTGGACTCGCCAACACTAAGGGCATTCAAATGGTCATTGGATAGACATATGGGCGATACGGGAATAGTGTAGATGGGCTTTAGAGTGGTTTCACAGGTCGGCGTAACATCGAGGGCCGAAGGGCCTGTACTGCGCTGTAATGTTCTATGTTCTATGAGATAGATGGGGAGGGGGGAACCCCCCCCCCCCCACCGAGAGAGATGGAGAGGGGGACCCCCCCCCCACCGAGAGAGATGGAGAGGGGGGAAACCCCCCCCCCCCCACCGAGAGAGATGGGGAGGGGGGACCCCACACCGAGAGAGATGGAGAGGAGGGACCCCCCACCCACCGAGAGAAATGGAGAGGGGAGGAACTACCCCCATCGAGAGAGATGGAGAGGAGGGAACCCCCCCCCCACCGAGAGAGATGGAGAGGGGGGAAACCCCCCCCCACCCACCGAGAGAGATGGTCAAGGGGACCCACCCCCACCGAGAGAGATGGAGAGGGGGGACCACCCCCCACCGAGAGAGATGGAGAGGGGGGACCCCCCACCGAGAGAGATGGAGATGGGGGAACCGCCCCCCCCCCCCACCCACCGAGAGAGATTGGGAGGGGGAACCCCCCCCCCCAATCCACTGAAAGAACACGGCTGAAACCGATGGAGGGAGAAAAGAAAGGGGGGTAAGGGGGTAAACAAGGAGCAGGGGGGGTCACACACCAGGTCGGCCCGGAAGGGCATCACGGAGGGTCTTCGGGGGAGAGAGGGGAAGGGTTAGGGAAAGGGGGGTTGGGGGTGGGGGGGCAGACACGCCGAACTGAACGGCAACAGTTTGTAACGATAGAAACGTAAGAGAAAGCCTTTTCACTCTCTGAGAAATGTAAACAAGCCGCAATGCACAGAATTGTAGAAATGGCAATAAAAAGATTTTTACAATAAAATCAGAGCCCAGTTCAATTTTTCCAATTCAGGGGCAACTTAGTGTGGCCAATCCACCTGCCCTGCACATCTTTGGGTTGTGGGTGTGAAACCCAAACAAACACGGGGAGAACGTGCAAACTCCACACAGGCTGCGACCCAAGCCGGGATTCGAACCTGGGACCCTGGAGCTGTGAGACCGCAGTGCTAACCACTGTGCTACCGTGTAACTTCCAGTGCCGCGTAAAGAATGCCACACATAAACCCCCCCCCCCCCAAACACACACACACGTGTACAGAAACACAGATACTCAAACTCAGACAGACTGGGTCAATTCATCTTTCAAATGGAGCGAGATCCATTCTCCATCTTTAACTTGGAGAGGTGTATCTGGCCTGCGTGTGACCCAAGTCACACACTGACTCTGAACATCCTCACAGCAGCTTGGGGACAGACTTTTCTAAACCACTTTTCATAACCTTTGGGTATCACAAACTGCTTCACAGGCAATGGAGCCCTTTTGAAATCTAGTCAGGAGTAATTTAGGAAATGGACCAGCTAATTTCAGAGAGAGAGACACAGAAACAGGATGAGATTGTGCTGTACATGTTTCAGAGCTGTCACTGAGACACACACGAGATGTACAATATCAATTATTATTCTGAAGCATTTTGATTAAATCAGCCCTGAGACTGAATTCCAGTGTTTCAGAGTAAAGCTTCATCTACACTGTCCATCAAACACTCACAACGCAAATACTGTCTGGGCTTAAATACAGAGTCAAAATCCCTCTGTCCTGTCCAAGGAATTTTTCATTGCAGATAGTTATTTTTATTTTTTGAAAAAGCAGAACTCAAATTGCACCGAATCCCAGGGTGGACTCTTGTTTATTTCAGCCCTTCACATTCAAACGTGAAGTTTAAGCTCCGATTACAGGTGTCTGCTTGTCTCTGTCTGTATATTCAATGTTCCTGTAGCTTATTCACTTGTCTGAAGTATTTGAATAATAGGCCTTGGTTAATCAATCCTTTCTCACAGCACATGGAAGTTGTGAATCTTCAAGGCTCTCAGTCTAATGTAGTTAAAAAACAACTGCTTCCTTTGATCCTCAATCCATTCCCCAACCCTAAATAGATCTCACACATTTCCATAATGCAGGAATATCTCCATCAAAACTTCTAATCAGTTCCCCATACACTTGTTAAACTTGCCTGTGTGAAGTAAATTCCACTGACAGATTCCGAAAGCTGCACAGAAAAATGACTGGTTATTTTAAACTTTGAAACGGAACTATTTTAACTTGTGCATCAATCCTATTAAACAGAAATGTTGTCCCTGTGGGCTGACAGTCTCTCAGCAAGATTGAAACATTGAGGGACCCCACGTCCTGCATTTGACAACATTTGTGGCACTTCCACAATCTACGATACATTGCTGTCTGTATTGTGTGAATCCAGCTGTGAAATATCTGTACAGTTTAAACTTCCACTGTTTCCTCCTTCTCATCATTGATAAAGATCACGGTTTGATCACCCCTCTGCCTGAGGTGGGAGTGGGACCATCCAGGGCTGCAGGCCCGGCCTCCTGTCCTCCCGCCTCTCTGCCTGCGGTGGGAGTGGGACCATCCAGGGCTGCAGGCCCAGCCTCCTGTCCCCCCACCCCTCTGCCTGAGGTGGGAGTGGGACCATCCAGGGCTGCAGGCCTGGCCTCCTGTCCCCCCCACCCCTCTGCCTGAGGTGGGACTGGGACCATCCAGGGCTGCAGGCCCGGCCTCCTGTCTCGCACCCCTCTGCCTGAGGTGGGAGTGGGACCATCCAGGGCTGCAGGCCCAGCCTCCTGTCCTCCCACCCCTCTGCCTGAGGTGGGACTGGGACCATCCAGGGCTGCATGCCCGGCCTCCTGTCCTCCCACCCCTCTGCCTGAGGTGGGACTGGGACCATCCAGGGCTGCAGGCCTGGCCTCCTGTCCCCCCACCCCTCTGCCTGAGGTGGGAGTGGGACCATCCAGGGCTGCAGGCCCAGCCTCCTGTCCTCCCACCCCTCTGCCTGAGGTGGGAGTGGGACCACCCAGGGCTGCAGGCCCAGTCTCCTGCCCTCCCACCCCTCTGCCTGAGGTGGGACTGGGACCATCCAGGGCTGCAGGCCCGGCCTCCTGTCCTCCCACCCCTCTGCCTGAGGTGGGAGTGGGACCATCCAGGGCTGCAGGCCCAGCCTCCTGTCCTCCCACCCCTCTGCCTGAGGTGGGAATGGGACCATCCAGGCTGCAGGCCCGGCCTCCTGTCCTCCCACCCCTCTGCCTGAGGTGGGACTGGGACCATCCAGAGCTGCAGGCCCGTCCTCCTGTCCTTCCACCCCTCTACCTGAGGTGGGAGTGGGACCATCCAGGGCTGCAGGCCCGGCCTCCTGTCCTCCCACCCCTCTGCCTGAGGTGGGAGTGGGACCACCCAGGGCTGCAGGCCCAGTCTCCTGCCCTCCCACCCCTCTGCCTGAGGTGGGAGCGGGGCCATCCAGGGCTGCAGGCCCAGCCTCCTGCCCTCCCACCCTCTGGCCAGCACCTCGGGGGCATCCTCCACTGCCGGGGGCAGGGCGGACAAGACATTATGTGGGGGCGGCAGCCTCCCGTCGCTCCGCTGCCCCCGCGGCGCCCTCGCCCTCCCGCCTGCTCACGCGGCAGCTGGGGGTGAAGTGCTATGCCCACCCTACCATGACCATTGAGGCGGGCACCCGTGCGATGGGCGGGGCTGTCGGCCCCTCGGCCATCGTAGCCGCCTCGCGGATGTACGGCAAGGCCGGGTTCTTCCTGCGGGCCGAGCAGGCGGCCCACCGGGCCCTGGAAAGGGGGCTCACGGTGGGCGGGACACACGTGGTGGTGGAGACGCTGGAGGCCACCGCAGAACGTGTTGTTCTATCAAACGTCCCGCCCTCCCTCCCCACCGAGCTCCTCCTCCCCATCCCAACCTACTGGGGGAGGTCAGGTCCGGGGCGGCGCCGCTGACGCTCGGCCTGCGGGACCCCTCCCTCCGCCATGTCGACTCCTTCCGCCGCCAGGCTCCTGTCCGCCTGAGCCGGGAGGGGGAGGGGGATGCTGCCGGGGCCTCTCCCGCCATGGAGGCCGTGCAGCAGGGCGATCCCGAGCCGCCCCCTCCCCGCAAGCGCCGCCTGCCCGGGCAAGGGGGGGTTTGCTGCCCCCTCCCCGGGCGAGGAGGGGGGGGTCTCCCGTGTTGGTGCCCATCCCCCTGACGCCTGGCCCGGGGCACACAATGAAGAGAAGCAAGGCCGGGGGGGCCTCCGAGGCCCCCGAGCCACTCGAGCTGCTGTCCCCCCCGAGCAGGAGGACCCGGGGTCGAGCGGAGTCGAAGCCCCTGGGGGCCCGTCCCGCCCGGTGTAAGTTTCCTCCCCGGACGCCTCCTCTTCACCATCGCCGGGGGCCGGCAGCAGCAGCGACCGCTCATCGTGCCACTGTGGGCCGTGGACGGGTCTCCGGGTCCGTCCAGCGAGGACGCTTGCAGAGTTCTGGGGGAGGACCTGCCGCAGGTGGGCCCGGAGGGCGCCGGGAAGCTCAATAATGCCATCAACCTCCAAGAGCTGACCGGCGCCCTGGACAGCCTCTCACGGGGCAAATCCCCAGGGCTGGACGGGCTGACCGTGGAGTTCTTCAGGGAGTGCTGGGACGTCCTGGGGAGCGACTATACGGGGGTCCTGGGGGAATGTATCGCGACCGGCGAGATGCCCCTTTCGTGGCGCAGGGCCGCAATTGCCCTGCTGCCCAAGAAGGGGGATCTCCGCCGACTTAAGAACTGGCGACCGGTCTCCCTCCTCAGCACGGACTATAAAATCTTTGCCAAGGTGCTGTGTTTACGCCTTGGCCCCGAGCTGGACCACATGATCCACCCTGACCAGTCCTACACAGTCCCGGACCGCACAATCTACACAATATCCACCTGGCCCGGGACATTATTCACTTTACCCAGCAGACTGGTATGTCGAGCGCCTCCCTGTCTCTTGACCAGGAGAAGGCGTTCGACAGGGTGGGGCCCGGGGATTTGCTCGGGACTCTGCGAGCTGTCGGGTTCGGGTGGTATTTTGTCCCCCGGATCCGGTTACTGTCCGCCGCCTCAGAGAGTCTGATTAAGGTTAACGGGTCCCTGACGGCGCCCCTTCGCTTTGGGAGAGGAGTGCGTCAGGGCTGCCCACTGTCCGGCCAACATTATTCCCTCTGCGTGGGGCCTTTCCTGTGCCTCCTGCGGAGGGGGTTCACGGGGCTGGTTCTGCGCGAGCCGGACGGGGGGGTGGTCCTCTCGGCGGACGCTGATGCTGTGTTCCTCATGGTCACTGACCCCGGGGACCCCCGGAGGATGCGAGAGAGCCAAGCTGTCTACTCCGCCGCGTCCTCCCCACGGATCAACTGGGCCAAATGTTCCGGACTCCTGGTCGGTCCGTGGCAGGTGGACCCCCCTCCCGGAGGAGCTCGGGCCCTTCAGCTGGAGTCGGACCAACAGCCTCGACCTGGGAGTCCATCTTTGCCCGGCAGAGGGAGCCTGGCCGGCGAACGGGCAGGAGCTGGAGACCAAGGTCACCGCTGGCCTGGGACGCTGGACAGGACGGCTCCGAGTGCTGTCCCCCAGGGGCCGAGTTCTCGTCATAAACCAGCTGATCGCCTCCATGCTGTGGTCCCGGCTGGTCACTGACTCCCCCCCCCTGGCTTTGTCCCACCATCCAGAGTGCCCGGCTTCGGTTCCTCTGGGGCAATCGACTGCACGGGGTCGCTGCGGAGGTCTGGAGTCTCCCGATGGCGGAGGGCGGTCAGGCGCTGGTGTGCCTCCGCACCCAGACTGCCACTTTCCACCCTCAGACTCTGCAGCGTTACCTGTACGCTGAGCCTCCTCCACGGTGGGGCCCTGGCGACGGATTTCTCCCCCCAGGGGCTCGGCCTGAACTACGACGTGCGGCTCCTGTCTGTGGACCAGCAGGGTCTTCGGAACTCTCTGTTGGCGCTGCCCGTCTTGTACCAGGACCTCCTCAAAGTCTGGAACACGGTCTCCAGGCGCCGCAGCTCTCCCCCGTCAGGAGTGGCGGCTGTCGGAAGGGAGGCGCTGCTCAGGAATCCGCACCTCCGCCAATCTCCATTCGGGTGGCTGGCGGAGCGGAGGGCGGTGGGTGCCGTGGGCAGGGCTGAGTGGGGGAGGGCTGTGGGTGCCGTGGGAAGGGCTGGGTGGCGGAGGGCCGGGCTGTGGGTGCCGTGGGAAGGGCTGGGTGGGGGAGGGCGGTGGGTGCCGTGGGCAGGGCTGGGTGGCGGAGGCCTGTGGGTGCCGTGGGCAGGGCTGGGTGGCGGAGGGCGGTTGGTGCCGGGGGAAGGGCTGGGTGGGGGAGGGCTGTGGGTGCCGTGGGAAGGGCTGGGTGGCGGAGGGCGGTGGGTGCCGTGAGCAGGGCTGGGTGGCGGAGGGCTGTGGGTGCCGTGGGCAGGGCTGGGTGGCGGAGGGCGGTGGGTGCCGTGGGCAGGGCTGGGTGGCGGAGGGCTGTGGGTGCCGTGGGAAGGGCTGGGTGGCGGAGGGCGGTGGGTGCCGTGAGCAGGGCTGGGTGGCGGAGGGCTGTGGGTGCCGTGGGCAGGGCTGGGTGGCGGAGGGCGGTGGGTGCCGTGGGCAGGGCTGGGTGGCGGAGGGCTGTGGGTGCCGTGGGAAGGGCTGGGTGGCGGAGGGCCGGGCTGTGGGTGCCGTGAGCAGGGCTGGGTGGGGAGGGCTGTGGGTGCCGTGGGAAGGGCTGGGTGGCGGAGGGCTGTGGGTGCCGTGGGAAGGGCTGGGTGGCGGAGGGCCGGGCTGTGGGTGCCGTGGGCAGGGCTGGGTGGGGAGGCCTGTGGGTGCCGTGGGAAGGGCTGGGTGGCGGAGGGCTGTGGGTGCCGTGGGAAGGGCTGGGTGGCGGAGGGCTGTGGGTGCCGTGGGCAGGGCTGGGTGGCGGAGGGCTGTGGGTGCCGTGGGAAGGGCTGGGTGGCGGAGGGCTGTGGGTGCCGTGGGAAGGGCTGGGTGGCGGAGGGTTGTGGGTGCCGTGGGAAGGGCTGGGTGGCGGAGGGCTGTGGGTGCCGTGGGAAGGGCTGGGTGGCGGAGGGCCGGGCTGTGGGTGCCGGGGGAAGGGCTGGGTGGCGGAGGGCCGGGCTGTGGGTGCCGTGGGCAGGGCTGGGTGGGGGAGGGCCGGGCTGTGGGTGCCGTGGGAAGGGCTGGGTGGCGGAGGGCCGGGCTGTGGTTGCCGTGGGAAGCGCTGGGTGGCGGAGGGCCGGGCTGTGGGTGCCGTGGGAAGGGCTGGGTGGCGGAGCGGAGGGCGGTGGGTGCCGTGGGCAGGGCTGGGTGGCGGAGGGCGGTGGGTGCCGTGGGAAGGGCTGGGTGGGGGCCGGTGGTCCCTGGAGCGGGGGCAGGCGCTGCCCACGGGCACACTCGAAGCTTTCCGGGCTGGCTGGGCCCCGCAGGGGGTGGGCTGCCGGACCGACCCCCATTCTCACACTTTCATTGCGCGGGTATTGGGGGAGGTTTGGTCTCTTTTCCTGTTCTGTTGGGGCTGTGCTCCACCCGCGGTTTGGGGCACTCCCCACATTTTGTTTTGTCCATCAGTTACTTCTGGTCTGTTTTGCTTTGTTGTGTCCCAGCTCCAGGCCGATGCCAGCGGCGGGCGCTGCCTCACCCTGCCCGCGGGGAGAGCGGGCAGGACAGGCAATCTCAGGGAAAACAGATCCAAATAAACATTATATAGACATCAAATAAACAGCACCATCAAACTGTCCGACCCGAGACAATGCTGCTGGGGGAGGGGGACCGCGGCTGCTGGGGGAGGGGGACCGCGGCTGCTGGGGGAGGGGGACCGCGGCTGCTGGGGGAGGGGGACCGCGGCTGCTGGGGGAGGGGGACCGCGGCTGCTGGGGGAGGGGGACCGCGGCTGCTGGGGGAGGGGGACCGCGGCTGCTGGGGGAGGGGGACCGCGGCTGCTGGGGGAGGGGGACCGCGGCTGCTGGGGAGGGGGACGGGGACCGCGGCACTTGGGGGAGGGGGAGGGGGTCCGCGGCTGCTGGGGGAGCGAGACCGTGGCTGCTGGGGGAGGGGGAGGGGGACCGCAGCTGCTGGGTGAGGGGGACCGCGGCTGCTGGGGGAGGGGGAACGCGGCTGCTGGAGTAGGGGAGGGGGACCGCGGCTGCTGGGGGAGGGGGAGGGGGACCGCGGCTGCTGGGGAGGGGAACCGCGGCTGCTGGGGAGGGGGGCCGCGGCTGCTGGGGGAGGGGGACCGCGGCTGCTGGAGGAGGGGGAGTGGGACCGCGGCTGCTGGGGGAGGGGGAGGGGGACCGTGGCTGCTGGGGGAGGGGGACCGCGGCTGCTGGGGGAGGGGGACCGCGGCTGCTGGGGGAGGGGGGCCGTGGCTGCTGGGGGAGGGGGACCGCGGCTGCTGGGGGAGGGGGACCGCGGCTGCTGGGGTAGGGGAGGGGGACCGCGGCTGCTGGGGGAGGGCGAGGGGGACCGCGGCTGCTGGGGCGGTGGAGGGGGACCGCGGCTGCTGGGCGAGGGGGAGGGGGACCGCGGCTGCTGGGGGAGGGGGAGGGGGACCGTGGCTGCTGGGGGAGGAAGAGGGGACCGTGGCTGCTGGGGGAGAGGGGGAGGGGGACCGCGGCTGCTGGGGAGGGGGACGCTGTTGCTGGGGGAGAGGGAGGGGGACTACGGGAGCTGGGTGAGGGGGACCGCGTCTGCAGGGGGAGGGGGAATGGGACTGCGCAGCTGGGGGAGAGGAGGGGGACCGCGGCTGCTGGGGGAGGGGAGGGGGACCGCGGCTGCTGGGGGTAAGGAGGGGGACCGCGGCTGCTGGGGGAGGGGGGAGGGATCTCGGCTGCTGGGGGAGGGGGAGGGATCGTGTCTGCTGGGGAGAGGGGAGGGATCGCGGCTGCTGGGGGAGGGAAGGGGGAACCGCGGCTGCTGGGGGAGGGGAGGGGGAACGCGGCTGCTGGGGGGAGGGGGACAGCGGCTGCTGGGGGAGGGTGGAGGGATCGTGGCTGCTGGGGGAGGGGAGGGCGACCGCGGCTGCTGGGGGAGGGGGGCAGTGATCGTGGCTGCTGGGGGAGGGGGGGCGGCGGCTGCTGGGGAGGGGGACCGCGGCTGCTGGGGGAGGGGGACCGCGGCTGCTGGGGCAGGGGGACCGCGGCTCCTGGGGGAGGGGGAGGGGGACCGCGGCTGCTGGGCAAGGGGAGGGGGACCGCGGCTGCTGGGGGAGGGGGAGGGGAACCGCGGCTGCTGGGGGAGGGGGACCGCGGCTGCTGGGGGAGGGGGAGGGAGACCGCGGCTGCTGGGGGAGGGGTAGGGGGACCGCGTCTGCTGGGGGTGTGAGGGGGACCGTGGCTGCTGGGGGAGGGGTACCGCGGCTGCTGGGGGAGGGGGACCGCGGCTGCTGGGGGAGGGGGACCGTGGCTGCTGGGGGGGGGACCGCGGCTGCTGGGGGAAGGGGGAGGGATCGTGGCTGCTGGGGAAGGGGAGGGGGAACGCGGCTGCTGGGGGGGAGGGGGACAGCGGCTGCTGGAGGAGCGTGGAGGGATCGTGGCTGCTGGGGGAGGGGAGGGTGACCGCGGCTGCTGGGGGAGGGATCGTGGCTGCTGGGGGAGGGGGGGACGGCGGCTGCTGGGGGAGGGGGATCGCGGCTGCTGGGGAATGGGGAGGGATCGCGGCTGCTGGGGAGGGGGGCCACAGTTGCTGGGGAGGTGGAGGGGGACTGCGGCTGCTGGGGGACTGGGGAGAGGGGGCGCGGCTGCTGGGGAGGGGGAGGGTGACCGCGGCTGCTTGGGGAGGGGGTGAGGGGGTGAGGGGGTGAGGGTGAGGGGGGCCGCGGCTGCTGGGGGAGGGGCAGCGGGGATGCTGGGGGAGGGGGTGAGGGGGTGAGGGGGGGCGCGGCTGCTGGGGGAGTGTGGTACATTGGCGAGACCATGCAGACGCTGCAACAACGAATGAACGGACATCGCGCGACAATCACCAGGCAGGAATGTTCCCTTCCAGTCTCGGAACACTTCAGCAGTCAAGGGCATTCAGCCTCTGATCTCCGGGTAAGCGTTCTCCAAGGCGGCCTTCAGGACGCGCAACAACACAGAATCGCCGAGCAGAAGCTTATAGCCAAGTTCCGCACACATGAGTGCGGCCTCAACCGGGACCTGGGCTTCATGTCGCATTACATTCATCCCCCACCATCTGGCCTGCGAAATCCTACCAACTGTCCTGGCTTGAGACAATTCACACCTCTTTAACCTGGGGTTACCCCATCTCTGGATCTGTAAAGGGTTAATCACCTGCTAATGCTCGCATTCCTAGCATTGTTTCGCATCTTTGAATTTGTCTGTACATATGTTTCTGGAACAGACCTCTGCATTCACCTGAGGAAGGAGCAGCGCTCCGAAAGCTAGTGACATCGAAACAAACCTGTTGGACTTTAACCTGGTGTTGTAAGACTTCGTATTATTTACAGTGGGCACTGTGTAGTATATCATTATTTACAACAGTCCCTGGGTAGTATGACTTTATTTACAGTGGTCCCTCGGCAGTATACCTTTATTTACAGTGATCCCTGGTAGTATATCATTATTTACTGTGGTCTCTGATTAGAATATCATTATTTACCGTGGGCACTGTGCAGTGTCTTATTTAAAGTGGTTCCCGGGTTGTTTATCATTATTTACAAAGCTCTCTGGATGGTTTTTCTTTATTTACAGTGGTCCCTGGGTGGTTTATCTTTATTTACAGTGGTCTCTGGGTGGTTTATCTTTATTTACAGTGGTCCCTGTGTGGTTTATCATTATTTACAGTGGTCCCTGGTAGTATGTCATTCTTTACAGTGGTCCCTGGGCAGTATATCTTTATTTACAGTGACCCCTGTGTAGTACATCATTATTTACAGTTGTCCCTGGGTAGTATATCATTAGTTACAGTGGCCCCTGGGTAGAATATCAGTATTTACAGTGACCCCTGTGTAGTACATCATTATTTACAGTGACCCCTGTGTAGTACATCATTATTTACAGTGGCCCCTGGGTAGAATATCATTATTTACAGTTGTCCCTCAGTATTATATCGCTATTTACAGTTGTCCCTGTGTAGAATATCTTTATTTACAGTGGTCCCTGGTAGTATATCATTCTTTACAGTGGTCCCTGGTAGTATATCATTCTTTACAGTGGTCCCTGGGTAGTACATCATTATTTACTGTGGTCCCTGTGTAGTATATCATTATTTACAGTGGCTGTGTGCAGTATATCATTATCTGCAGTGGTCCCTGGGTAGTATATCATTATTTACAATGATCACTGGATAGTATATCATTATATGCAGTGGTCCCTGGGTAGTATATCATTATTTACAGTGGTCCTTGTATAGAAAGTCTTTAATTACAGTGGTTCCTGGGCGTGATACCTTTATTTACAGTGGCCACTGTGTAGTATATCATTATTTACAATAGTCCCTGGGTGGTATAATTTTATTTACAGTGGTCCCTGGGTGGTATTTCTTTATTTACAGTGGTCACTGGCTGGTATATCATTATTGACAGTGGTCCCTGTGCAGTATATCTTATTTACAGTGGTTCCTGGGTAGGTTATTATTATTTACAATGGTCCCTGGGTGGTTTATCTTTATTTACAGTGGTCCCTGGGTGGTGTACCTTTATTTACAGTGGTCACTGGCTGGTATATCATTATTGACAGTGGTCCCTGTGCAGTATATCTTATTTACAATGGTCCCTGGGTGGCATTTCTTTATTTACAGTGGTCCCTGGGTTATTTATAAATATTAACAGAGGCCCCGGCATACAATATCATTATTTACAGTAGTCCCTGGGTAGAATATCATTATTTACTGTGGTCCCTGTGTAGAATATCTGTATTTACAGATGATGTGGAGATGCCGGCGTTGAACTGGGGTGAGCGCAGAAAGAAGTCTTACAACACCAGGTTAAAGTCCAACAGGTTTGTTTCGATGTCACGAGCTTTCGGAGCGCTGCTCCTTCCTCAGGTGAATGAAGAGGTCTGTTCCAGAAACACATATATAGACAAATTCAAAGATGCCAATCAATGCTAGGAATGCGAGCATTAGCAGGTGATTAAATCTTTACAGATCCAGAGATGGGGTAACCCCAGGTTAAAGAGGTGTGAATTGTACCAAGCCAGGACAGTTGGTAGGATTTTGCAGGCCAGACGGTGGGGGATGACTGTAATGCGACACGAATCCCAGGTCCCGGTTGAGGCCGCACTCATGTGTGCGGAACTTGGCTATAAGTTTCTGCTCGGCGATTCTGCGTTGTCGCGGGTCCTGAAGGCCGCCTTGGAGAACGCTTACCCGGAGATCAGAGGCTGAATGCCCTTGACTGCTGAAGTGTTCCCCGACTGGAAGGGAACATTCCTGCCTGGTGATTGTTGCGCGATGTCCGTTCATTCGTTGTCGCAGCGTCTGCATGGTCTCGCCAATGTACCACGCTTCGGGACATCCTTTCCTGCAGCGTATGAGGTAGACAACGTTGGCCGAGTCGCACGAGTATGTACCGCGTACCTGGTGGGTGGTGTTCTCGCGTGTAATAGTGGTATCCATGTCAATGATCTGGCACGTCTTGCACAGATTACCATGACAGGGTTGTGTGGTGTCGTGGTCACTGTTCTGAAGACTGGGTAGTTTGCTGCAAACAATGGTTCGATTGAGGTTGCGCGGTTGTTTGAAGGTAAGTAGTGGGGGTGTGGGGGTGACCTTGGCAAGATGTTCATCGTCATCAATGACGTGTTGAAGGCTGTGAAGAAGATGACGTAGTTTCTCCGCTCCGGGGAAGGACTGGACGACGAAGGGTATTCTGTCGGTTGTGTCCCATGTTTGTCTTCTGAGGAGGTCGGTACGGTTTTTCGCTGTGGCGCGTTGGAACTGTCGATCGATGAGTCGAGTGCCATATCCCATTCGTACGAGGGCATATTTCAACGTCTGTAGATGTCTGTTACACTCCTCCTCGTCTGAGCAGATCCTGTGTATACGGAGCGCTTGTCCATAGGGGGTGGCTTCTTTAATGTGTTAAGGGTGGAAGCTGGAGAAGTGGAGCATCATGAGGTTATCCGTGGGTTTGCGGTAAAGCGAAGTGCTGAGGTGACCGTCCTTGATGGAGACGAGTGTGTCCAAGAATGCAACTGATTTTGGAGAGTAGTCCATGGTGAGTCTGATGGTTGGATGGAACTTATTAATGTCATTGTGTAGTCGTTTCAGTGATTCTTCGCCGTGGGTCCAAAGGAAAAAAATGTCATCGATGTATCTGGTGTATAACATCGGTTGAAGGTCCTGTGCGGTGAGTAGGTCCTGTTCAAACTTGTGCATGAATATGTTGGCGTACTGGGGTGCGAATTTGGTCCCCATGGCTGTTCCGTGCGTCTGAATGAAGAACTTGTTGTCGAAGGTGAAGACGTTGTGATCCAGAATGAAGCGGATGAGTTGCAGAATTGCGTCTGGAGATTGGCAGTTGTCGGTGTTGAGTACTGAGGCTGTTGCAGCAATGCCGTCGTCATGGGGGATGCTGGTGTAGAGTGCCGAGACGTCCATTGTGACGAGGAATGTTCCTGGTTCAACTGGTCCATGGGTGCTGAGTTTCTGTAGGAAGTCCGTCGTGTCGCGACAGAAGCTGGGTGTACCTTGTACGATGGGTTTCAAGATGCCCTCGATGTAGCCAGAGAGGTTCTCACACAGGGTCCCATTGCCTGAAACGATAGGGCGGCCTGGTGTGTTGGCCTTATGTATTTTCGCGAGGCAGTAGAGATCTCCAACGCGGGGAGTGCGTGGGATGAGAGCACGTAGGGTGCTCTGAAGATCTGGATCCAAGGTCTTGATCAGTCTGTTAAGTTGACGGATGTGTTCCTTGGTCGGATCTGCGGGTAACTGTCTGTAGTGTTCTTGGTTGTTCAGTTGTCGGTATACTTCTTTTCAGTAGTCCGTTCTGTTCAGTACGACAGTGCTGCTGGTTTGTCTGCTGGTTTGATGACGATGCTGTGGTTGGTCTTGAGAGCGCGGATGGCATTACGTTGTGCTTGGGTGACGTTCGGGGCTGTCTTGTGAATGCGACTGATGAATCTGGCATTGACGCGACTCCTGACGGCTTGAGTATACATGTCGAGTCTAAGGCAGCTGCCTTCCGGAGGGGTCCTCCGGAATGAGAGGGAATGAGACCGGGAATGAGACCTCTTCATTCACCTGAGGAAGGAGCAGCGCTCCGAAAGCTAGTGACATCGAAACAAACCTGTTGGACTTTAACCTGGTGTTGTAAGACTTCGTACTGTGCTCACCCCAGTCCAACGCCGGCATCTCCACATCAATGATATAATACCCAGTGACCACGGTAAATAATGATACACTACCCAGGGACCACTGTAAATATTGATATACTATCCAGGGACCACGGAAAATAATGATGTACTACCTACGGTACATTGTAAATAATTATATTCTACCCGTGGTCCACTGTAAATATTGATATACAATCCAAGTACCACAGTAAATAATAATTAATATCCCAGGAGCCAGTGTAAATAATGATATTCTAACCAGGGACCACTGTAAATAATGATATTCTACACAGTGACCACTGTAAATAATGATATTGTACGCCGGGACATCTGTTAATATTTATAAATAACCAGGGCGCTGTAAATATTGAGACATTACCCAGGGAACAATGTAACTAATGATATATTACCCAGGGACCACTGTAAATAATGATATTCTACCCAGTGACCACTGTAAATAATGATACACCACCCAGGGACCACTGTAAATAATGATATTCTACACAGGGACCACTTTAAACAATGATATAATACCCAGGGATCACTGTAAATAATGATATTCTACCCAGGGACCACTGTAAATAATGATAAACTACCCAGGGAACACTGTAAATAATGATATTCTACACAGGGACCACTGTAAATAATGATAATCTACACAGGGACCACTTTAAACAATGATATAATACCCAGGGACCACGGTAAATAATGATACACTACCAGGGACCACTGTAAATATTGATATACTATCCAGGGACCACTGAAAATAATGATGTACTACCTAGGGTACATTGTAAATAATGATATTCTACCCGTGGTCCAATGTAAATCATGAAATTCTACACAGGGACCATTTTAAACAATGATATAATACCCAGGGATCACTGTACATAATGATATACTACCCAGGGACCACTGTAAATAATGATACACTACCCAGGGACAACTGTAAATAATGATATTCTACCCAGGGACCACTGCAAATAATGATATTCTACACAGGGACCACTTTGAACAATGATATAATACCCAGGGATCACTGTAAATAATGATATTCTACCCAGGGACCACTGTAAATAATGATACACTACCCAGGGACCACTGTAAATAATGATATTCGACCCAGGGACCACTGTAAATAATGATATTCTACACAGGGAGCACTTTGAACAATGATATAATACCCAGGGACCACGGTAAATAATGATATTCTACCCGTGGTCCACTGTAAATATGGATATACTATCCAAGTACCGCAGTAAATAATAATTAATATCCCAGGAGCCAGTGTAAATGATGATATTCTACCCAGGGACCACTGTAAATATTTAATGTCGTGCTCTGTTTAATTTTACATTGTTCAGTGTAGAGCACTGTTTCATTCAACCGTATTTAATGTTGGGCTCTGTTTAATTTTACCTTGTTGCTTGTAGGACACTGTTTCATTGTACCGTATTTAATGTCGGGCTGCGTTTAATTTTACCTTGTTCACTGTAGGGCACTGTTTCATTGTACTGTATTTAATGTCGGGCTCTGTTTAATTTTACATTGTTCACTGTAGGGCACTGTTTCATTGTACTGTATTTAATGTCGGGCTGTGTTTAATTGTACATTGTTCACTGTAGGGCACTGTTTCATTGTACTGTATTTAATGTCGGGCTCTGTTTAATTGTACATTGTTCACTGTAGGGCACTGTTTCATTGTACTGTATTTAATGTCGGGCTCTGTTTAATTTTACATTGTTCACTGTAGGGCACTGTTTCATTGTACTGTATTTAATGTCGGGCTCTGTTTAATTTTACATTGTTCACTGTAGGGCACTGTTTCATTGTACCGTATTTAATGTCGGGCTGTGTTTAATTTTACCTTGTTCAGTGTAGGGCACTGTTTCATTTTACCGTATTTAATGTCGGGCTGTGTTTAATTTTACCTTGTTCACTATAGGTCACTGTTTCATTGTACCGTATTTAATGTCGGGCTGTGTTTAATTTTACCTTGTTCAGTGTAGGGCACTGTTTCACTGTACCGTATTTAATGTCGGGCTGTGTTTAATTTTACATTGTTCACTGTAGGGCACTGTTTCATTGTACTGTATTTAATGTCGGGCTCTGTTTAATTTTACATTGTTCAGTGTAGGGCACTGTTTCATTGTACCGTATTTAATGTCGGTATGAATAGGATGGGAATAGAAGGATACGGACCCAGGAAGTGTAGAAGATTGTAGTTTAGTCGGGCAGTATGGTCGGCACGGGCTTGGAGGGCCGAAGGGCCTGTTCCTGTGCTGTACATTTCTTTGTTCTTTGTTCTTTGTTCTTTGTCCGGCTGTGTTTAATTTTACATTGTTCAGTGTAGGGCACTGTTTCATTGTACCGTATTTAATGTCGGGCTCTGTTTAATTTTACCTTGTTCAGTGTAGGGCACTGTTTCATTGTACCGTATTTAATGTCGGGCTATGTTCAATTTTACATTGTTCACTGCAGGTCACTGTTTCATTGTACTGGACTTAATGTCGGGCGCTGTTTAATTTTACATTGTTCACTGTAGGGCACTGTTTCATTGTGCTGTATTTAATGTCGGGCTCTGTTTAATTTTACCTGGTTCAATGTAGGGCACTGTTTAATTTTGCATTGTTCAGTGTAGGGCACTGTTTCATTGTACTGTATTTAATGTCGGGCTCTGCTTAATGTTACCTTGTTCAGTGTAGGGCACTGTTTCATTGTACCGTATTTAATGTCGGGCTGTGTTTAATTTTACATTGTTCAGTGTAGGGCACTGTTTCATTGTACCGTATTTAATGTCGGGCTCTGTTTAATTTTACCTTGTTCAGTGTAGGGCACTGTTTCATTGTACCGTATTTAATGTCGGGCTATGTTTAATTTTACATTGTTCACTGCAGGTCACTGTTTCATTGTACTGGACTTAATGTCGGGCGCTGTTTAATTTTACATTGTTCACTGTAGGGCACTGTTTCATTGTGCTGTATTTAATGTCGGGCTGTGTTTAATTTTACATTGTTCACTGTAGGGCACTCTTTCATTGTACTGTATTTAATGTCGGGCTGTGTTTAATTTTACATTGTTCACTGTAGGGCACTGTTTCATTGTACCGTATTTAATGTCGGGCTCTGTTTAATTATACCTTGTTCAGTGTAGGGCACTGTTTCATTGTACCGTATTTAATGTCGGGCTATGTTTAATTTTACCTTGTTCAGTGTAGGGCACTGTTTCATTGTACCGTATTTAATGTCGGGCTATGTTTAATTTTACATTGTTCACTGTAGGGCACTCTTTCATTGTACCGTATTTAATGTCGGGCTATGTTTAATTTTACATTGTTCACTGTAGGGCACTGTTTCATTGTACTGTATTTAATGTCGGGCTGTGTTTAATTGTACATTGTTCACTGTAGGGCACTGTTTCATTGTACCGTATTTAATGTCGGGCTATGTTTAATTTTACATTGTTCACTGTAGGGCACTGTTTCATTGTACTGTATTTAATGTCGGGCTGTGTTTAATTGTACATTGTTCACTGTAGGGCACTGTTTCATTGTACCGTATTTAATGTCGGGCTGTGTTTAATTTTACCTTGTTCAGTGTAG
Organism: Scyliorhinus torazame; assembly: GCF_047496885.1. Classification (NCBI taxonomy): domain Eukaryota; kingdom Metazoa; phylum Chordata; class Chondrichthyes; order Carcharhiniformes; family Scyliorhinidae; genus Scyliorhinus; species Scyliorhinus torazame. The sequence goes on from NW_027307865.1 coordinate 290,860, forward strand.
GGCACTGTTTCATTGTACCGTATTTAATGTCGGGCTGTGTTTAATTTTACATTGTTCACTGTAGGGCACTGTTTCATTGTACTGTATTTAATGTCGGGCTCTGTTTAATTTTACATTGTTCACTGTAGGGCACTGTTTCATTGTACCGTATTTAATGTCGGGCTCTGTTTAATTTTACCTTGTTCAGTGTAGGGCACTGTTTCATTGTACCGTATTTAATGTCGGGCTCTGTTTAATTTTACATTGTTCACTGTAGACCACTGTTTCATTGTACCGTATTTAATGTCGGGCTCTGTTTAATTTTACCTTGTTCAGTGTAGGGCACTGTTTCTTTGTACCGTATTTAATGTCGGGCTATGTTTAATTTTACATTGTTCACTGCAGGTCACTGTTTCATTGTACTGTATTTAATGTCGGGCTGTGTTTAATTTTACATTCTTCACTGTAGGGCATTTTTTCATTGTGCTGTATTTAATGTCGGGCTCTGTTTAATGTTACATTGTTCACTGTAGGGCACTGTTTCATTGTACCGTATTTAATGTCGGGCTCTGTTTAATTTTACCTTGTTCACTGTCGGCACTGTTTCATTGTCCCGTATTTAATGTCGGGCTCTGTTTAATTTTACATTGTTCAGTGTAGGGCACTGTTTCATTGTACCGTATTTAATGTCGGGCTATGTTTAATTTTACATTGTTCACTGTAGGGCACTCTTTCATTGTCCCGTATTTAATGTCGGGCTCTGTTTAATGTTACATTGTTCAGTGTAGGGCACTGTTTCCTTGTACCGTATTTAATGTCGGGCTCTGTTTAATTTTACATTGTTCAGTGTAGGGCACTGATTAATTGTACCGTATTTAATGTCGGGCTGTGTTTTATTTTACCTTGTTCAGTGTAGGGCACTGTTTCATTGTACTGTATTTAATGTCGGGCTCTCTTTAATTTTACCTTGTTCAGTGTAGGGCACTGTTTCATTGTACTGTATTTAATGTCGGGCTCTCTTTAATTTTACCTTGTTCAGTGTAGGGCACTGTTTCATTGTATCGTATTTAATGTCGGGCTCTGTTAAATTTTACCTTGTTCAGTGTAGAGCACTGTTTCATTGTACCGTATTTACTGTCGGGCTGTGTTTAATATTACATTGTTCACTGTAGGGCACTGTTTCATTGTACCGTATTTAATGTCGGGCTGTGTTTAATTGTACATTGTTCACTGTAGGGCACTGTTTCATTGTACCGTATTTAATGTCGGGCTGTGTTTAATTGTACATTGTTCACTGTAGGGCACTGTTTCATTGTACCGTATTTAATGTCGGGCTGTGTTTAATTGTACATTGTTCACTGTAGGGCACTGTTTCATTGTACCGTATTTAATGTCGGGCTGTGTTTAATTTTTCCTTGCTCAGTTGAGGGCACTGTTACATTGTACTGTATTTAATGTCGTGCTCTGTTTAATTTTACATAGTTCACTGTAGGGCACTGTTTCATTGTACTGTATTTAATGTCGGGCTGTGTTTAATTTTACATTGTTCACTGTAGGGCACTGTTTCATTGTACCGTATTTACTGTCGGGCTATGTTTAATTTTACATTGTTTACTGTAGGTCACTGTTTCATTGTACTGTATTTAATGTCGTGCTCTGTTTAATTTTACATTGTTCACTGTAGGGCACTGTTTCATTGATCTGTATTTAATGTCGGGCCCTGTTTAATTTTACAGCGTTCAATGTAGGGCACTGTTTCATTGTACCGTATTTAATGTCGGGCTCTGTTTAATTTTACATTGTTCAGTGTAGGGCACTGTTTCATTGTACCGTATTTAATGTCGGGCTATGTTTAATTTTACATTGTTCACTGTAGGGCACTGTTTCATTGTACCGTATTTACTGTCGGGCTATGTTTAATTTTACATTGTTCACTGTAGGTCACTGTTTCATTGTACGGTATTTAATGTCGTGATGTGTTTAATTTTACATTCTTCACTGTAGGGCATTGTTTCATTGTGCTGTATTTAATGCTGGGCTCTGTTTAATTTTACCTTGTTCACCGTCGGGCACTGTTTCATTGTCCCGTATTTAATGTCGGGCTCTGTTTATTTTTACATTGTTCAGTGTAGGGCACTGTTTCATTGATCTGTATTTAATGTCGGGCTCTGTTTAATTTTGCCTTGTTTACTGTAGGTCACTGTTTCATTGTACTGTATTTAATGGCGGGCTCTGCTTAAATTTGTCTTGTTTACTGTAGGTCACTGTTTCATTGTACCGTATTTAATGTCGAGCTCTGTTTAATTTTACCTTGTTCAGTGTAGGTCACTGTTTCATTGTACCGTATTTAATGTCGGGCTATGTTTAATTTTACCTTGTTCAGTGTAGGGCAGTGATTCATTGTACCGTATTTAATGTCGGGCTGTGTTTAATTTTACATTGTTCAGTGTAGGGCACTGATTCATTGTACCGTATTTAATGTCGGGCAGTGTTTAATTTTACATTGTTCAGTGTAGGGCACTGATTCATTGCACCGTATTTAATGTCGGGCTGTGTTTAATTTTACATTGTTCAGTGTAGGGCAGTGTTTTATTGTACCGTATTTAATGTCGGGTTCTGTTTAATGTTACCTTGTTCACTGTAGGGCACTGATTCACTGTACCGTATTTAATGTCGGGCACTGTTTAATTTTACATTGTTCACTGTAGGGCACTGTTTCATTGTACCGTATTTAATGTCGGGCTCTGTTTAATTTTACATTGTTCACTGTAGGGCACTGTTTCATTGTACCGTATTTAATGTCGGGCTCTGTTTAATTTTACATTGTTCACTGTAGGTCACTGTTTCATTGTACCGTATTTAATGTCGGGTTCTGTTTAATGTTACCTTGTTCACTGTAGGGCACTGTTTCATTGTACCGTATTTAATGTCGGGCTTTGTTTAATTTTACCTTGTTCACTGTAGGGCACTGTTTCATTGTACTGTATTTAATGTCGGGCTCTGTTTAATTTTACATTGTTCACTGTCGGGCACTGTTTCATTGTACCGTATTTAATGTCGGGCACTGTTTAATTTTACATTGTTCACTGTAGGGCACTGTTTCATTGTACCGTATTTAATGTCGGGCTCTGTTTAATTTTACATTGTTCACTGTCGGTCACTGTTTCATTGTACCGTATTTAATGTCGGGCTCTGTTTAATTTTACATTGTTCACATTAGGGCCCTGTTTCATTGTACCGTATTTAATGTCGGGCTCTGTTTAATTTTACATTGTTCACTGTCGGTCACTGTTTCATTGTACTGTATTTAATGTCGGGCTCTGTTTAATTTTACATTGTTCAGTGTAGGGCACTGTTACATTGTACCGTATTTAATGTCGGGCTCTGTTTAATTTTACATTGTTCAGTGTAGGGCACTGTTTCATTGTACTGTATTTAATGTCGGGCTGTGTTTAATTTTACATTGTTCACTGTAGGTCACTGTTTCATTGTACCGTATTTAATGTCGGGCTGTGTTTAATTATACATTGTTTACTGTAGAGCACTGTTTCATTGTACCGTATTTAATGTCAGGCTCTGTTTAATTTTACCTTGCTCAGTGGAGGGCACTGTTACATTGTACTGTATTTAATGTCGTGCTCTGTTTAATTTTACATTGTTCACTGTAGCGCACTGTTTCATTGTACCGTATTTATTGTCGGGCTCTGTTTTATTTTACATTGTTCACAGTAGGGCCCTGTTTCATTGTACTGTATTTAATGTCGCGCTCTGTTTAATTTTACATTGTTCACTGTAGGGCACTGTTTCATTGTACTGTATTTAATGTCGGGCTCTGTTTAATTTTACCTTGTTCAGTGTAGGGCACTGTTTCATTGTACTGTATTTAATGTCGCGCTCTGTTTAATTTTACATTGTTCACTGTAGGGCACTGTTTCATTGTACTGTATTTAATCTCGGGCTCTGTTTAATTTTACTTTGTTCACTGTAGGTCACTGTTTCATTGTACCGTATTTAATGTCGGGCTCTGTTTAATTTTACATTGTTGCTGGTAGGGCGCTGATTAATTGTACCGTATTTAATGTCGTGCTCTCTTTAATTTTACATTGTTCACTGTAGGGCACTGTTTCATTGTACCGTATTTAATGTCGGGCTCTGTTAGATTTTACCTTGTTCAGTGTAGGGCACTGTTTCATTGTACCGTATTTACTGTCGGGCTGTGTTTCATTGTACATTGTTCACTGTAGGGCACTGTTTCATTGTACCGTATTTAATGCCGGGCTGTGTTTAATTGTACATTGTTCACTGTAGGTCACTGTTTCATTGTACCGTATTTAATGTCGGGCTGTGTTTAATTGTACATTGTTCAGTGTAGGGCACTGTTTCATTGTACCGTATTTAATGTCGGGCTCTGTTTAATTTTACATTGTTCACTGTAGGGCACTGTTTCATTGTGCTGTATTTAATGTCGGGCTCTGTTTAATTTTACATTGTTCAGTGTAGGGCACTGTTTCATTGTACTGTATTAAATGTCGGGCTCTGTTTAATTTTACTTTGCACACTGTAGGGCACTGTTTCATTGTACCGTATTTAATGTCGGGCTCTGTTCAATTTTACATTGTTCAGTGTAGGGCACTGTTTCATTGTACCGTATTTACTGTCGGGCTGTGTTTAATTTTACCTTGCTCAGTGGAGGGCACTGTAACATTGTACCGTATTTAATGTCGGGCTCTGTTCAATTTTACATTGTTCAGTGGAGGGCACTGTTTCATTTTACCGTATTTAATGTCGGGCTCTGTTTAATTTTACATTGTTCACTGTAGGCCACTGTTTCATTGTACCGTATTTAATGTCGGGCTCTGTTTAATTTTACCTTGTTGACTGTAGGGCACTGTTTCATTGTACCGTATTTAATGTCGGGCTCTGTTTAATTTTACATTGTTGACTGTAGGGCACTGTTTCATTGTACCGTATTTAATGTCGGGCTGTGTTTAATTTTACATTGTTCAGTGTAGGGCACTGTTTCATTGTACCGTATTTAATGTCGGGCTCTGTTTAATTTTACATTGTTCACTGTAGGGCACTGTTTCATTGTACTGTATTTAATGTCGGGCTCTGTTTAATGTTACCTTGTTCACTGTAGGGCACTGTTTCATTGTACCGTATTTAATGTCGGGCTGTGTTTAATTTTACCTTGCTCAGTGGAGGGCACTGTTACATTGTACTGCGTTTAATGTCGTGCTCTGTTTAATTTTGCATTGTTCAGTGTAGGGCACTGTTTCATTGTACTGTATTTAATGTCGGGCTCTGTTTAATGTTACATTGTTCACTGTAGGGCACTGTTTCATTGCACTGTATTTAATGTCGGGCTCTTTTTAATTTTGCCTTGTTCACTGTAGGGCACTGTTTCATTGTACCGTATTTAATGTCGGGCTGTGTTTAATTTTACCTTGCTCAGTGGAGGGCACTGTTACATTGTACTGCGTTTAATGTCGTGCTCTGTTTAATTTTGCATTGTTCAGTGTAGGGCACTGTTTCATTGTACTGTATTTAATGTCGGGCTCTGTTTAATGTTACATTGTTCAGTGTAGGGCACTGTTTCATTGCACTGTATTTAATGTCGGGCTCTTTTTAATTTTGCCTTGTTTACTGTAGGTCACTGTTTCATTGTACTGTATTTAATGTCGGACTCTGTTTAATTTTACCTTGTTCACTGTAGGGCACTGTTTCATTGATCTGTATTTAATGTCGGGCTCCGTTTAATTTTGCCTTGTTTACTGTAGGTCACTGTTTCATTGTACCGTATTTAATGTCGGGCTCTGTTTAATTTTACCTTGTTCAGTGTAGGGCACTGTTTCATTGTACCGTATTTACTGTCGGGCTGTGTTTAATTTTACATTGTTCACTGTAGGGCACTGTTTCATTGTGCTGTATTTAATGTCGGGCTGTGTTTAATTGTACATTGTTCACTGTAGGTCACTGCTTCATTGTACCGTATTTACTGTCGGGCTGTGTTTAATTTTACATTGTTCACTGTAGGGCACTGTTTCATTGTGCTGTATTTAATGTCGGGCTGTGTTTAATTGTACATTGTTCACTGCAGGGCACTGTTTCATTGTACCGTATTGAATGTCGGGCTGTGTTTAATTGTACATTGTTCACTGTAGGGCACTGTTTCATTGTACCGTATTGAATGTCGGGCTGTGTTTAATTGTACATTGTTCACTGTAGGGCTCTGTTTCATTGTACTGTATTTAATGTCGGGCTGTGTTTAATTTTACATTGTTCAGTGTAGGGCACTGTTTCATTGTACCGTATTTAATGTCGGGCTGTGTTTAATTGTACATTGTTCCCTGTAGGGCACTGTTTCATTGTACTGTATTTAATGTCGGGCTCTGTTTAATTGTACATTGTTCACTGTAGGGCACTGTTTCATTGTACCGTATTTAATGTCGGGCTCTGTTTAATTTTACATTGTTCAGTGTAGGGCACTGTTTCATTGTACTGTGTTTAATGTCGCGCTCTGTTTAATTTTACATTGTTCACTGTAGGGCACTGTTTCATTGTACCGTATTTAATGTCGGGCTGTGTTTAATTGTACATTGTTCACTGTAGGGCACTGTTTCATTGTACTGTATTTAATGTCGGACTCTGTTTAGTTTTACATTGTTCACTGTAGGGCACTGTTTCATTGATCTGTATTTAATGTCGGGCTCCGTTTAATTTTGCCTTGTTTACTGTAGGTCACTGTTTCATTGTACCGTATTTAATGTCGGGCTCTGTTTAATTTTACCTTGTTCAGTGTAGGGCACTGTTTCATTGTACCGTATTTACTGTCGGGCTGTGTTTAATTTTACATTGTTCACTGTAGGGCACTGTTTCATTGTGCTGTATTTAATGTCGGGCTGTGTTTAATTGTACATTGTTCACTGTAGGTCACTGCTTCATTGTACCGTATTTACTGTCGGGCTGTGTTTAATTTTACATTGTTCACTGTAGGGCACTGTTTCATTGTGCTGTATTTAATGTCGGGCTGTGTTTAATTGTACATTGTTCACTGTAGGGCACTGTTTCATTGTACCGTATTGAATGTCGGGCTGTGTTTAATTGTACATTGTTCACTGTAGGGCACTGTTTCATTGTACCGTATTGAATGTAGGGCTGTGTTTAATTGTACATTGTTCACTGTAGGGCTCTGTTTCATTGTACTGTATTTAATGTCGGGCTGTGTTTAATTTTACATTGTTCAGTGTAGGGCACTGTTTCATTGTACCGTATTTAATGTCGGGCTGTGTTTAATTGTACATTGTTCCCTGTAGGGCACTGTTTCATTGTACTGTATTTAATGTCGGGCTCTGTTTAATTGTACATTGTTCACTGTAGGGCACTGTTTCATTGTACCGTATTTAATGTCGGGCTCTGTTTAATTTTACATTGTTCAGTGTAGGGCACTGTTTCATTGTACTGTGTTTAATGTCGCGCTCTGTTTAATTTTACATTGTTCACTGTAGGGCACTGTTTCATTGTACCGTATTTAATGTCGGGCTGTGTTTAATTGTACATTGTTCACTGTAGGGCACTGTTTCATTGTACTGTATTTAATGTCGGGCTCTGTTTAGTTTTACATTGTTCAGTGTAGGGCACTGTTTCATTGTACTGTGTTTAATGTCGCGCTCTGTTTAATTTTACATTGTTCACTGTAGGGCACTGTTTCATTGTGCTGTATTTAATGTCGGGCTCTGTTTAATTTTACATTGTTCAGTGTAGGGCACTGTTTCATTGTACCGTATTTAATGTCGGGCTCTGTTTAATTTTACTTTGTACACTGTAGGTCACTGTTTCATTGTACCGTATTTAATGTCGGGCTCTGTTTAATTTTACATTGTTGATTGTAGGGCACTGTTTCATTGTACTGTATTTAATGTCGGGCTCTGTTTAATTTTACATTGTTGATTGTAGGGCACCGTTTCATTGAACCATGTTTAATGTCGGGCGCTGTTTAATTTTGCTTTGGTCAGTGTAGGACACTGTTTCATTGTACTGCATTTAATGTCGGGCTCTGTTTAATTTTACATTGTTCACTGTAGGGCACTGTTTCATTGTACCGTATTTAATGTCGGACTCTGTTTAATTTTACATTATTCAGTGTAGGGCACTGTTTCATTGTACCGTATTTAATGTCTGGCTCTGTTTAATTTGACCTTGTTCACTGTAGGGCACTGTTTCATTGTACCGTATTTCATGTCGGGCTCTGTTTAATTTTACCTTGTTCACTGTAGGGCACTGTTTCATTGTACCGTATTTAATGTCGGGCTATGTTTAATTTTACATTGGTCAGTGTAGGGCACTGTTTCATTGTCCTGTATTTAATGTCGGGTTCTGTTTAATTTTACATTGGTCAGTGTAGGGCACTGTTTCATTGTCCTGTATTTAATGTCGGGTTCTGTTTAATTTTACATTGTTCAGTGTAGGACACTGTTTCATTGTACCGTATTTAATGTCTGGCTCTGTTTAATTTGACCTTGTTCACTGTAGGGCAATGTTTCATTGTACTGTATTTAATGTCGGGCTCTGTTTAACTTTACTTTGTACACTGTAGGGCACTGTTTCATTGTTGTGTATTTAATAGAACATAGAACATAGAAAATACAGCACAGAACAGGCCCTTCGGCCCACGATGTTGTGCCGAACCTTTGTCCTAGATTAATCATAGATAATCATTGAATTTAAAGTGCAGAAGGAGGCCATTCGGCCCTTTGAGTCTGCACCAGCTCTTGGAACGAGCACCCTACCCAAACTCAACACCTCCACCCAACACCAAGGGCAATTTGGACATTAAGGGCAATTTATCATTGGCCAATTCACCAAACCCGTACATCTTTGGACTGTGGGAGGAAACCGGAGCACCCGGAGGAAACCCACGCAGACACGGGGAGGACGTGCAGACACCGCACAGAGAATGACCCAAGCTGCAATCGAACCTGGGACCATGGATCTGTGAAGCAATTGTGCTCCCCACAATGCTACCGTGCTGCCCTTAAGAACAAATAAATCTACACTATATCATTTTCCCGGAATCCATGTACCTATCCAACAGCTGCTTGAAGGTCCCTAATGTTTCCGACTCAACTGCTTCCACAGGCAGTGCATTCCATGCCCCCACTA